>NC_090446.1:1345683781-1345919192 GCF_031143425.1 Pleurodeles waltl | reverse complement strand
AGATACTACCTTATGCGAGCATGTTCTTCTCTTATGCCTCTGAAGCACCTCTCAACTCTGGATCCCCATTCAGTATAGGAAAAAAAAAGGGAATCAGCTTCTGGCCTTCTAAGGGAAGGGAGCTTTCCAAACTCGATTTTGAGAGCTGTCACTAGTTTCTCCAAGAATGATCAAGATCGTGTCTTGCAAGTGGCTAGGCTCTAGTTATACAGAAGAATCAGAAATGGGTCTCTCTGAAAAGAGGGTTTAAGGCTTTGTTTACATCAGATTATATAATTGGTCATAAATTGTTAGGAGTTTACTATTGCATAGTAAGTTGCTTTGACACTACATATGTGTGTAGTTTGGTGAGGATTTTCAGATTTTGCCATGATTAGGGTTATTTAAGACATTTTTTATTAGCTGATGCTTTATTGTGCTTTGTGTGCAGACTGCACTGCCTGTGGTTTCCTGCAAGACTAACTCCTACCTTCTCCTTCTACAGAGAAAATAAAGAAGAAAGTAGAAACAAATGACAACAATGCTTTAAATGGTGTGGTCATTGGACCTCCAACAGGAGAAGTCACTCCCATACCTTCCAGTCTGAAGGTAAGATTGCTGCCAGTTCCCCAATCTGTCAATTTATGTTCATATGTTTAAAGCTGTGCATGTCTTCGTGTAAACTGTTTTATTTTTCCCTAATGCCCCTTCCCTCTATAAAAATCGTCCTCTTGATTTTTGTTTGTAGAATTGGATATGTTGTTCTTCAGCTTTGGCATGGAACATGCTGAGCATGATACTGCTGCATCTCATCACAATAGCTCCCTTTCATTTGCACCTTTCAGTATTTTTGTTGAAAAACATATTGGGTGTAAGCAGCATATATCCTCTATGAACCCTTGCACTGAATTTGACTTGGGTTATCCAGAGGATTTTGTGAGATGTCGTGAGACAGGACTGTAACACATCTAAAGCCCGCCCTCCCCCTCAATTGTGATCATGTCGTAGATGAAGACCTACTCAGGTTATCAGCCAGTCACAAACAAGGCCTTTCTGATTTATGTGTAAGCTTTTGAATATCCCCTGTATTGACATAAATGATACTTGAGTAAAAGTTTCTTAGCATTCATTTGCAATAGCAGTTTTCTAGCAGACCCATTGACTACTTTTTCAGTGGGCTCAGGCTGTAGTTTTAAGATATGTCCTTGATGGAATGCCCCCTTTTTAGAGTATTGAATGCACATATGCACCCCATCAATACTCTTGACAAGAGTTTAATTTACTTGCATATGCTTGGTGACCACGTTACATAAAGCAGATGACTGACTCTAATTCTTGGAATTCTTCTCTATACTTTACTGTTAAAAATTTGAACACATGTTCAACTCTTGTCTTTCCCTCACTCTGCAGTAGATACACATCCCACTTGAAGAACTGTAACTGTGTGATATGCCCAAACCCTTGAGCTGCCAAGTAATTGTAGAGTAGCTTTTTCCCCCCTCATTGTAGCTTCCATAAATCGAACGCCATGTGTTTTTACTGTAAAACTTATTTTCTTTGTCTTGAATCACCTTAACGCTCTGCCACGTGAGCTTCTGCTATCCATCCATTCTGTCTCTCACACACTCCTGCATGTTTTATGAACCCCCCTCCTCCACTGTTATGCTTGTGTACTTGTTGGCCTCACTTATCTCCATTTTCTGATGTCCCTTGCCTGTTTGCTTTAGCTACTATACATCCGGATCAGTACGATTTCTGATGCTTTTCATTTCTCAACATCTGCTATAGGCCTGCACGTAATTGTATCTCCAGGTTCTCTCTCTACTTCTTGGACTGTTCATATTTTGTGTTGTAAGTCTTTGCACTGGACAGTACTGTCATATCTCTACCTTCTCTTTTCTTCTGTCTCTTTTCCCTGTTGTTTCCCCAACTCATGGTCTAATATGTCTGTTGTGAATTATTTCTTGTCATTCTTGTTTTTCTATACTTTTTCATCATTGCATCTATTCACATTTCTTAACCACCACTCCCCCCCCCCCCCCCCCGCCCCAATCTTTCCCTGTTAAATCTAAAACACCCTATTTGTATCTGCTTTTGTTCTATACTTCACATTTTCTAACATCTTTCCTCCTTCCCTCTTTGGTACACCTTATTTTCTTCCTGCATGTTATTGAATACCTTTTTGTTCATGGTTGAATCTGTTACCTTTAACAACTTCTTCTGCTGGTTTCTCTTCATCATATTCCTGTCAACTTTCCTTAACCTGCCATTACTCTGTTCTGTGTTTTTATTTTTCTTATAAACTTTCTTCTTTCCTGTGACTGGTTCCTGTTGCCTTTTCTCTCTTGGCCTTATACTTGGTCATTGTAACTTATGTTTTGTGTACTTTCTCTGTTTCTCTCCCTCTTTTTCATTGTACTCTGTTACTTGAAATGTTTTTTTTTCTGCTTCCTTTTCTATGCCCTCTTTGGTACATATTCCCTCTTTTACGGTTGTTTCATCAACATGTTTTCATTTATTTCAACATTTTTTTCATACAATTGTTCAATTTATCCATTTTGGTACCTTCCATGCATTCTTTTTCCATTTGTCTGTGTGTGTCTGCCTTACCCTTTCACCCCAGTCCCACGACACCTCCAAGACTCTGTTCTTCCCTGGCCCTGGACCACTAGGTCCCTCAATGTGGCGTCAGAGCTTGCGCAAAACTGGCATCGTTCTGGTGCCCCAAAGAGGCCAGAAGGCAGCGGTGAGCATCATTCATCTTGTTGGTAGAGTGTTTGTGAGCGTCAGTTGTTTTTGTGCTATTCCCTCTTACATAATTTTCATGAGTTCCTAAAGGAAATTCCACTCATTCAGCACATATCAGCATTACAAATCTTGATGAAAAGGTAATCATAATCCTTTATAAAAATCAGTATCTTCTGCTCTCTTTAAATTTAAACCGATTACAACTTGTATGTTCCGCATACAGGACTGAAAATAACTTTTTTTTAAAGAAACATAAAAAAGCCTTGCATGCGTTACCATTCCTTGGGCCTCTCCCCAAGCATTTTTGTGCAAGCTTTACCCTCGACCATTAGTCCTGAACTACATCAGCCAGATCATCTCTATTTTACCCATTGACCTAAATGTAGGAATGGTCTTCTTGTGCACTTTCCTCTGTGTGTTTTGTTTGGTCATTTGTTCTTTAAAAACGCTTTCTTGTTTTGGATTTAGTTTTGTCTTCAAAGAAAGTGCCTCCCTCTATTATTCATTCTGCATAGTCTGGATAGGATAGATTTCAAGAAGTGACCCACACAGGCCCTATGCTTTGTCTAGGGAATAGGCATTGCTGGCTTTTGAACTGAAATTCATTGAATACACCGAATAATCTACAGAAAAGGACTGGTACTTAAGTAAATCCTAGACCTGGCAGCAGAACACAGATGCTGTTACCTTTTAAGAAATTCTGTTCTGTTGTAGTCCGTAAGTAACAGCTAGTAAGAAGATGGCCTTTTCTGTCTCCTACTGCCCAAGTAAAGAAGCTGGAAACATGTACGTGAGGCTCCCTCTTGGAGGGAATTCGCAAAGTTGCAAGACTTGTGGCCCTGTGGTATTGGAGGACTTGTTAGTACAGCATCCAAGTATTTCTTAAAGAGGTTCATGGGTATTTAACCAAATCACTCACTTCTGTTTGCCTGAACCTGCTGTCTGTGCCAGATAGATAAGGAGCAAGGCCTTTTTACTTGTGTCCATATAGCCTTTGGGTCCTTAGCAATCTTTGTGTAGGTTCTTAGTTTATACTCTTATCTAATTCAAGAGCCTTACCCTCTCAGCTGGACTGACAGCAATTCTTTACCAAGAAAGCAATTCATGCTTTTTTATAAGTAAACCCCTCACCCATCAGGGATGTCTCTTGGCAGCATGCTTCATCAGTGTGTTTCTTCCTGTTCTGCAGGATAACGGGGCATGCTGCTACCAGTGAACTACACAGGAGCACTAGATGGTCTTCTACCAATGCATCAAGTACCATAGGAGATGGAGGGGTTATATTGTAGTTAATGTACGGTTTATTGACCTTAACGTCTTTGTGGTCTACATGTTTCCGCCACCCTTTCCCTGTGGCATAGTCAGCAACATATCTTAGACTCCCTGAGACCACCCCTTAAATAAGTGCACAGTGCTATTCCATGACATGGCACGATGAAAATTATAAAACTACTTGGTGTCTGTTCCACTGCGTTTATGGGAACACTTAATAGTGCCCCATGGCAGCATGGATGCAAGGCGTGCCTGTAGTCACACTATCATCAAGGACCCTGCCTCCTCGTTCACCTGAAAGTGTCATCCGAGCCCGCAGGTTCTTATCTTTTGGCAAAAAATAATTCTAGCTGCCAGAGGAGGATTACGTGGCGGATGAAACAAAAGAAAGAAAAGTACAAATTCACATGAGCATGTCCTCAGAGGTGGCTTCTCCACCTCTCCTATATTTCCTCTAAGAACAAGTTTGAAGCAGCGTGACTTCTTTCTGTTTACCTAGAACATGTCTTTAGTTCTCATAAATGGGAAATAGTATCTCCCTAACAATTTACGTCTGACTATTTGGGATCGCCATATTTGGACCACGCCGCTATCCATTATTCTTAGATCTGATCTTCCTTGCAATTTCACTCAGGGTTCGTAATTTTTTTTCTGCCAAACATGAGTTTCCGAGCAAGTGGTGGTTAACATTTATTAAAATATTTTAACCACTGCACTCTTCATCATCCTTGATTCCTCCTGTGCCACTGACATCTATTTGACTTTGATTCATCTTCAATATCGTTTTAGAAGTTACACAGCCTAGTTGTTTATTAACTTAGACAAGGATATTATGGAAGTTGTGTGCTTATTTTCTGGCCAAAATCTTGTTCATCTCTCCTTAAGTACAAAATTCTTGTACAAGCACATACAATTGCAGCCATCCTTGTTGAGCATAACTGTCATTATCTTATTCTTCAAGTTGCTAATTTGTCCTTCTCAACATAAAAAGTAGAATGTGAATAGTAATTATCTATGCTACCATGCAAGCATTTTAATTCTTGTGATATTTGAGCAAGGGTTATGAGGCCACTACATTTTCTTCCTCCATGTAAGCCTGCTTTTTTCAGGCTTTTCTCACTATTGGCTCCATCTGTAGCTACATAGTTTTTGTGTAGAATGGATTCATCTTTAATTGAGCAGTTTGAGTGAAAAGCAAAACTCTAAATTTGAGCCTTCAGAGAAAGCTTTTGCTGGACACACTTAGCTCAAATATGCACCATGCTCTGAGTAATGTACAGTACAGTACATACATGGATGTCGGAATTAAAAAGAGGTCCCTTTTTACATTTTGAATGCCATACTTAACATTGTCTAAACTTAAAGTACAGTGTCTAATAGCATACTACTGCCATCTAGTGTTAAGCCCGGATGTATGCAGGATGTTTTTCTTTAAACAAGTCTTTCAAGCCTTACTCTACTTTCAAGTAGAGTGACTCCTTCTCCGTGATACTATGCGTGGTCTTAGACTCCATTGTTTGTTTACTCTCTGCCATCGTGTTTGGATGTGTTTGCTTGCACTCTGGGTTGAGACCATTGTCTGGTCTGTCTTCAGTTCCTAATCTACACTCTTCTGTATCGTTTTCGATCATGTTTTTATCATCTGAGTATCAAGGTATGCCTGCTTGTTGAGTCAACGCACCTCCATCATAGCCCCCCCAGGGCCTTCACACTCAGTCTCCAGCAGGATCTTCATAGAATGCCCTCCTGGCAATGGCATGGATGCCTTTCTGTTTCTTCCCGTGTTGTCCCAGCAAATATCCATGGACTGACTCATCAGCTCTTTAATATGTTTGTCACCAGACCAAAGGGAGGCGGTCTGCGAGGCATGTCCGTCCTTCTGCTTCTGCTCGAAGAAGACTGACTGTCAGGTGAGCTGTCTCGAGATGCAGCGGAAAACCAAGGGAGGACATTCCCAACCTCTTCAGCCATCCATATGTTGGTGAGGAACAACATCCTCCGGCTTCAGTAGCAGAAGAGGCAGCATTCTCTGTCTGGGCCAGTTCCGAATCCAACCCAGAGTTTGAATTTGAAATCACTGACGTCTCACTGGAGACTTGCAGGGAGTACTGAACTCCCTGCACCTCAGCCTCTGGTTGAACGTTCGAAAAAACACATTCCTCCAGTACAAAAGGCCTTCGGACCGCCACTGTCTGTAGCCCCTGTTTGGAACTCACACAAGTTTGGACTCCGGCTCGACTCCAAAACATAAGCCAAATCTCTTTGGTTGCCAAAGACAACATCTGCTCCTACTCACCCATCAGTGCTGAGCTGGCCGACAACATCCACATGCTGGATGCCGAGTGGAACTTTAGCACCAAAATACAATTTCAGCTCTGATTTGAAAGCTTCAAGCTTGGCTCCGGAGAAAAAAATAAAACATTGAAACACCAGTGGAGCCTATTGTCCATAAATTACACAAGAAACTAGTCACTCTGCAGCAGCAAACACAAATTCAACCAAAGACTGGCTGTATGCTAGCAACGTTTTTACCTACCATACCACCACCTTCAATAAGACAGTTGTCTTTTCAAGAGGCTCTTGATTCCCTTGCTACAGCAAAGAGGAAGAAAACTGACAAAGCCACCTGTCCTTTGCCTCTTCCTAGCTTACCAAGTCTGCTGCTACCTTCACTACCACCTGACTCCATCCTCACCACAGTCTGTTGCAGATCCCTCAGACACCTTCCCTCATGGATCCCCAGGTGACCTTACAGGTCCACATGACACTTTTGGGACACCACCATATAATGACCCCTGCAACACCTATGATGTCGATCCTCCAGGGGACACGGACCAGATTTATACCCCACACGTCCATCACCTCCTGATGATTCCACTACATATCAGGAACTAATACCTAGGGTTGCTACCTCCCATGACATCCAGCTCCATAAGGAACCTCTAGTAGAGGAGTTCCTTTTGGAAGCACTGTCTTAACACAGAGGGGCCCCCAATACTTACCAGTGCTCAAAGGGATGTTACGCCACACAGTTGACATCTTCAAAGACCCAGTTAAAGTTAGATTAATGCCCAGGGTTGACAAAATATAATGCCTCTCCTTCACATTTTATATATATATTTATTTATTTGATCGGACAGTTGTCACTAGTGCACGTACAAAAAGCCAACTTACAAGCAGTGATGTCCCTCCGTGGACAATGGAAGTAAGCACATTGACGTGGCAGGGAAAAGGGTTGCTGCCCAGTCTGCAAACCAATGGCGTATTGCCAATTCAATGGGTTTGCTTGCATGGCACGACTGCGCACAGGGATAAAATAGAGGAGCTCCTCCAGCATCACTCAGATGAGCACAGAAAAAGGGGACAGGAACTTGTCGCTGCTGGCAAACTGATATCTAGTACCGCCATATGTTGTGCTCTTGACTGAGCCGACAGTGCAGCAAGAATCATCAATACCAGCATCCTGCTCGGGCGACATGCTTGGCTGTTTATTTCAGGGTTCAAGACTGACGTTTAACAAAAAATCCTAAATGTGCCCTTTGACAAGGAACATATTTTTGGAACCCCAAGATGATGAAGCCCTTTAAAAAATGTAAAAATACACAAACCGCTAAGTCCATGGGGCCCTTCAAACACCTACACCTAGGGGCTTCTTTCCCTGTTGTACTTATCGTGGTGGTTCCAAGACCACCACTTCAGATGCCTCCGCCTCCTACTAGTTTAGTCAGTCAATATTTCCCCTTCAAAGCCTACTATGGATGCTTCTACAGGGGCACCAATACCAAGGATCGAGGCAAATGTGCTGCCCCACGTGGTGGTACTACCACCACTAAGCATTGACTTCCTTCTGATCATAAAACACTTGTCGGTCACTTACAAAATGTTCTTCCCACAAGGCGAATAATAAGACCAGTGGATGTTGGGCATTATCCAACTTGGTTATTGTCTGGAAACTCATTACCACACCTCCCAGAATTCCACCTCACTCTCATGGGCTCTCATTAGAGCATCAAACATTACTCAAACAGGAAGTCCAAGCTCTCTTCCGCAAAGGAGCTATAGAATCCGTCCCTCTTCAGCACCAAGGTCGAGAAGTGTACTCTCCCTATACTTGCTTATACCCAAAAAGGACAGTTTTCTGCAGCCAATCATACATCTATGGCCACTAAATGAATACATCCTGAGGGAACACTTTCACATGGTCACTTTGCAAGATGTGATTCTACTCCTTCAACAGGGCAACTTTAAGACTACACTAGACCTAAAAGACTCATATTTTCGCATGCCAATACACAGCTCATCGCAAATGTCTCAGGTTTGTGGTAGGTGGGAAACACTATCTGTTCAAAGTCCTTCCATTTACCAAGTGTGGCGGTAGTGGTAGCCCATCCATGCAGTCAAGATGCATGTTACCCTGACTAGACGACTGGCTTATCAAAGCCAACACACTCCAACAGTGTCAACAATACACTCAAATTACAATAGACCTGCTGTAGAGCTTGGGAATCACAATCAATGTTCCAGAGTCCCACAAACAACCTCTACATCCATACCTAGGAGCTGTTCTAAACAGAGAAATAGGGCTAGCATACCCTGCAAGAGTTCAAACTTTACCTCAATGTCAATAATATCAGCAGATAACTGTGACAAGGTCAGTAATAAGCCTCCTAGGGATGATGGTCTCCTGTGTTGCTATAGTACCCCATGCCAGACTGTATGCCTATGTTACAGGGATCTCTAGTGTCGCTAGACCGCCACACTTATCACTTCCTGCAATGGTGGAATACAAAATGTTAAAGGGGCGGCCTTTTCTCGACACTGTTCCCCACTTAATTCTCGCAACAACTATCACAGACCATCTGGGGATGGGCTTTGCATCACAACATTCATCTGGTAGCAGTTTATCTCCCAGGTAAGGACAACAACTTTGCAGACCTGCACCATGTCCAGGAATGGGAACAAGTCCCCCTCCCATACTTCTAGGGGTGGAGGTTCCCTCAAATAGACTCCTTTGCAATCACAAAAAAAACGCAAAATGCCCAGACTTCACCTCCAGTTTTCTACACCCACAATCCAAGGGCAGCGCACTATGGGTGAGTTGGTCAGGGTATTTTCCTACGCTTTTCCTTCTCTCCCATTTCTGGTTCTGAATCTGACAGACATCTCTCACAATGATCCTTGTAGCTGTTAACCTAGGTTCTCAACACTACTAGACATCTCGATAGTGTCACACGAGAAGCTCCCCAACAGGCCAGACCTTCTCACGCAGAGCCATGGAGAAATCAGGCACCCAGATCCCAAGAGACTCAACGTAGCAATTTGGCTCCTGAGTTCATAGGGTTTGTTTACCTTAATTTGCCACGTTAATTTGGACGTTCTTAAAGAAGCTTGGAAACCTACCACTAGAGTTTGCTATACAGCAAAATGGAGAAAATTGTTCTGCTTTTGTCTTTCAAAACATGTTGACCGTTTCAAAGCTAAGGTACAAGACATTGTCCGCTACTTGCTTCATTCACAAAAGGGTAGGTTAGCGTTCACACACATGAAATTGCACCTCACTGCAGTGGCTGCCTATCTACAGAATGGGATCTCACACGACTTATGGGCCCTCCATTTGAACCCCTACACACATGCCCCCTTCAGTTCCTTTATTGGAAAGTTACTTTTTTAACTTGCTATCACTTCACTTAGATATGTTAGTGATCTGCAGGCTTTAAACTTGGAAGAACCTTTTTTCCAGCTGCACAGGGATAGGGTGGTTAGTCACACCAACACTACATTTCTCCCTAAAGTGATTTCTCATTTTCATCTTAACCAATCCAATGATTTACACTTCTTCCCACACCAGATTCTGTTGCGGAGAGAGCCCTACAAGCATTAGTTGTTAGGACCCTTAGGTTGTGTATTAATGGAACTAAAAGTTTCAGAAACTATAAACAACTTTCTGTTGCTTTTTAACCTCCTCATAAAAGGAACCCTATGTTCGATGGCATCTGTCGCTGTAGATACGCATGTTCTGCATAGCTCGCCATCTGGTGTTGGGCCGGAGTGTTACAAGTTGTTTTTCTTCGAAGAAGTCTTTCGAGACACGGGACCGAGTGACTCCTCCTTTTGTCTCCATTGCGCATGGGCGTCGACTCCATCTTCGATTGTTTTTTTTCCGCCATCGGGTTCGGACGTGTTCCTGTCGCTCCGAGTTTCGGAACGGAAAGATAGCTAATTTCGGAAGATTTTCGTCGGTATTTTTGCGTTCGGGATCGGCGTAGTTAGATTCAACACCGCGTTGAAGGATCGAAGAGCTCCGGTGCCCTTCGGGGTAGTTTTTCGATCCCCCGTCGGGGCCTGGTCGGCCCGACCGCGTGCTGAAGAACGCCGATGGAACGGACCCCGTTCCGTTTCTGCCCCAAATGCCACAATAAATACCCCTATACAGACCAACACTTGGTCTGTAACCTGTGCCTGTCACCTGAGCACAGTGAAGACACCTGCGAGGCCTGTCGTGCGTTCCGGTCCCGAAAAACACTCCGAGACCGTCGAGCCAGAAGACTTCAGATGGCGTCCGCACCGACAGCCCACCGAGAGTTCGAGGAACAAGAGGAGGAAGGTACCTTCTCGATCCAAGACTCGGACTCCGAAGGATTCGACGATACACAAACCGTGAGTAAGACGTCGAAAACCACTCAGAAGAAGATTTACAAGGCCCAGGGGACGCCACTGCCACCAGGCCATGGCTCCACCCATAAATTCGGTGACCGACCGTCGGCACCGAAAAAGGCCCAAACAGTGCCGAGATCGTCCGACTCCGGTCGAGACACCGGCACGAAGCCTTCTCGGGACCGAGAAAGTGCTGGAGACAAGCATCGACACCGAGATGCCGGTGTAGACACGGCTCGACGCCGAGACAGCGGCCCCGAAGAAGATCGGCGCCGAGAGGTTTCGGCCCCGAAAAAGAAAAAAGTCACCTCGGAGCCGAAAAGAGACGCAGACAGGGTTTCGGTCCCGAAACAAACTGCAACCGACCCAGCTTCAGGCTCTTATACAGAAGAGCACTCGCTAACCTCCCAAATGCAAAAGCATAGGTTTGAGGAAGAGCTACAATCAACTGATGTGGACCATACGCAAAAGCGTATTTTCATACAGCAGGGGACAGGAAAAATAAGCACCCTTCCCCCTATTAGAAGAAAGAGAAGGTTGGAGTTCCAAACTGAACAGACACCACAACCAAAAGTGGTGAAAAAAGTTACCCCACCACCCTCTCCTCCGCCCGTGATTAACGTCTCACCAGCACAAACTCCATCACACTCCCCAGCTCACACCACCATGAGCCAGGGTGACCAAGATCAAGACGCATGGGAACTATACGACGCCCCAGTGTCAGATAACAGTCCGGAGGCATACCCTACAAAGCCATCTCCACCAGAGGACAGCACCGCGTATTCTCAAGTGGTGGCTAGAGCAGCACAATTTCATAATGTAAGCCTCCACTCTGAACAGGTCGAGGATGATTTTTTATTCAATACACTCTCCTCCACCCACAGCTCATACCAAAGCCTGCCTATGCTCCCTGGTATGCTCCGGCACGCAAAAGACATCTTTAAGGAGCCGGTCAAAAGTAGGGCAATCACACCAAGGGTGGAAAAGAAGTATAAGGCGCCTCCTACAGACCCGGCTTTCATCACTACACAGCTGCCACCAGACTCTGTCGTTGTAGGTGCAGCTAGGAAAAGGGCCAACTCCCACACATCTGGAGATGCACCACCCCCAGATAAAGAAAGCCGCAAGTTCGATGCAGCTGGTAAGAGTTGCAGCACAAGCTGCAAACCAGTGGCGCATCGCGAACTCCCAGGCACTACTTGCGCGCTATGACAGAGCCCATTGGGATGAGATGCAACATCTCATTGAACATCTGCCCAAGGACCTACAAAATAGGGCAAAACAAGTGGTTGAGGAGGGACAGACCATTTCCAACAACCAGATCCGCTCCTCCATGGACGCTGCAGATACAGCTGCACGGACAATTAATACATCTGTAACTATTAGAAGGCATGCATGGCTCAGAACGTCTGGATTTAAGCCAGAGATTCAGCAAGCAGTTCTCAATATGCCTTTTAACGAAAAAGAACTGTTCGGGCCAGAAGTGGACACAGCCATTGAGAAACTTAAAAAAGACACGGACACTGCCAAAGCCATGGGCGCACTCTACTCCCCGCAGAGCAGAGGGAATTACAGCACATTCCGTAAAACACCCTTTAGAGGAGGGTTTCGGGGTCAGAGCACACAAGCCAGCACCTCACAAGCAACACCGTCCAGTTACCGGGGACAGTATAGAGGAAATTTTCGGGAACAATATAGATGGAGGGCAATTCCCTAGAAATAGAGGAAGATTTCAGAGCCCCAAAACCACTACTACTAAACAGTGACTCACATGTCACTCACCCCCGCCACACAACACCAGTGGGGGGAAGAATAAGTCATTATTACAAAGCATGGGAGGAAATCACTACAGACACTTGGGTTCTAGCAATTATCCAACATGGTTATTGCATAGAATTTCTACAATTCCCTCCAAACATACCACCAAAAGCACAAAATTTGACACAACATCATTCCAATCTCCTGGAGATAGAAGTGCAGGCACTATTGCAAAAGAATGCAATCGAATTAGTGCCAAACACACAAATAAACACAGGAGTTTACTCACTGTACTTTCTGATACCAAAGAAGGACAAAACGCTGAGACCAATCCTAGACCTCAGAGTAGTGAACACTTTCATCAAATCAGACCACTTTCACATGGTCACACTACAAGAGGTATTACCATTGCTAAAACTACACGACTATATGGCAACTTTAGACCTCAAGGATGCTTATTTCCATATACCAATACACCCATCGCACAGGAAATACCTAAGGTTTGTATTCAAAGGAATACATTACCAATTCAAGGTATTGCCTTTCGGATTAACAACCGCACCAAGAGTCTTTACCAAATGTCTAGCGGTAGTCGCTGCACACATAAGAAGGCAGCAAATACATGTGTTCCCATATCTAGACGACTGGCTAATCAAGGCCCATTCGTTAATAGAGTGCTCAAATCACACAAATCAGATCATACAAACCCTCTTCAAACTAGGGTTCACCGTCAACTTCACAAAATCCAACATTCTGCCGCGCAAGGTACAACAATACCTAGGAGCCATAATAGACACATCAAAGGGAGTAGCCACTCCAAGTCCCCAAAGAATTCAAAATTTCAACACCATCATACAACGCATGTATCCAACACAAAGGATACAAGCAAAGATGGTATTACAACTCCTAGGCATGATGTCTTCATGCATAGCCATTGTCCCAAACGCAAGACTGCACATGATGCCCTTACAACAGTGCCTAGCATCACAGTGGTCTCAAGCACAGGGTCATCTTCTAGATCTGGTGTTAATAGACCGCTAAACTTACCTCTCGCTTCTGTGGTGGAACAACATAAATTTAAACAAAGGGCGGCCTTTCCAAGACCCAGTGCCACAATACGTAATAACAGATGCTTCCATGACAGGGTGGGGAGCACACCTCGATCAACACAGCATACAAGGACAATGGAACGTACATCAAACAAAACTGCATATAAATCACCTAGAACTTCTAGCAGTTTTTCAAGCACTAAAAGCTTTCCAACCAATAATAGTTCACAAATACATTCTCGTCAAAACAGACAACATGACAACAATGTATTATCTAAACAAGCAAGGAGGGACGCACTCCACGCAGTTAAGCCTGCTAGCACAAAAAATTTGGCGTTGGGCAATTCACAACCAAATTCGCCTAATAGCACAATTTATACCAGGGATCCAAAATCAACTCGCAGACAATCTCTCTCGAGATCACCAACAGGTCCACGAATGGGAAATTCACCCCCAAATTCTGAACACTTATTTCAAACTCTGGGGAACACCTCAGATAGACTTGTTTGCGACGAAGGAGAACGCAAAATGCCAAAACTTCGCATCCAGATACCCACACAAACAGTCCCAAGGCAATGCCCTATGGATGAACTGGTCAGAGATATTTGCTTACGCTTTTCCTCCTCTCCCTCTCCTTCCTTACCTGGTAAACAAACTCAGTCAAAACAAACTCAAACTCATATTAATAGCACCAACTTGGGCAAGGCAACCCTGGTACACAACGCTGCTAGACCTATCAGTAGTACCCTGCATCAAATTGCCCAACAGGCCAGATCTGTTGACACAACACAACCAAAAGATCAGACACCCAGATCCAGCATCGCTGAATCTAGCAATCTGGCTCCTGAAATCCTAGAATTCGGGCACTTACAACTTACCCAAGAATGTATGGAAGTCATAAAGCAAGCCAGAAGGCCATCCACCAGGCACTGCTATGCAAGTAAATGGAAGAGGTTTGTTTGCTACTGCCATATTAATCAAATACAACCATTACACACAACTCCAGAACATGTAGTGGGTTACTTGCTTCACTTACAGAAATCTAACCTGGCTTTCTCTTCCATTAAAATACACCTTGCAGCAATATCTGCATACCTGCAGACTACCTATTCAACTTCCCTATATAAGATACCAGTCATTAAAGCATTCATGGAGGGGCTTAGGAGAATTATACCACCAAGAACACCACCTGTTCCTTCATGGAACCTAAATGTTGTCCTAACTAGACTTATGGGTCCACCTTTTGAACCCATGCACTCCTGCGAAATACAGTTCCTAACCTGGAAGGTGGCATTTCTCATCGCCATTACTTCCCTAAGAAGAGTAAGCGAGATTCAGGCGTTTACAATACAAGAACCTTTTATACAACTACACAAGAATAAGGTCGTCCTAAGGACCAATCCTAAATTTTTGCCAAAGGTTATTTCACCGTTCCATCTAAATCAAACAGTGGAACTTCCAGTGTTCTTTCCACAGCCAGATACCGTAGCTGAAAGGGCACTACATACGTTAGATGTCAAAAGAGCATTGATGTATTACATTGACAGAACAAAGAACATCAGAAAGACTAAACAACTATTTATTGCATTTCAAAAACCTCATGCAGGAAACCCAATATCAAAACAAGGTATAGCCAGATGGATAGTTAAATGCATCCAAATCTGCTACCTTAAAGCTAAACGACAGCTGCCCATTACACCAAGGGCACACTCAACCAGAAAAAAAGGTGCTACCATGGCCTTTCTAGGAAACATCCCAATGCAAGAAATATGTAAGGCAGCCACATGGTCTACGCCTCACACATTCACCAAGCACTACTGTGTCGACGTGTTATCCGCACAACAAGCCACAGTAGGTCAAGCCGTATTAAGAACATTATTTCAAACTACTTCCTCTCCTACAGGCTGATCCACCGCTTTTGGGGAGATAACTGCTTACTAGTCTATGCAGAACATGCGTATCTACAGCGACAGATGCCATCAAACTGAAAATGTCACTTACCCAGTGTACATCTGTTCGTGGCATCAGTCGCAGTAGATTCGCATGTGCCCACCCGCCTCCCCGGGAGCCTGTAGCAGTTTGGAAGTTACCTTCAAATATTTGTATATGTATCATCTCAACCTTAAATAGGTACATACTTAGTCACTCCATTGCATGGGCACTATTACTACAATTCAACTCCTACCTCACCCTCTGCGGGGAAAAACAATCGAAGATGGAGTCGACGCCCATGCGCAATGGAGACAAAAGGAGGAGTCACTCGGTCCCGTGACTCGAAAGACTTCTTCGAAGAAAAACAACTTGTAACACTCCGGCCCAACACCAGATGGCGAGCTATGCAGAACATGCGAATCTACTGCGACTGATGCCACGAACAGATGTACACTGGGTAAGTGACATTTTCAATCCAAATTGGGCTTAGCCAGATGGATAGTAAAATGAATTAAAACATGTTATGCTAAAGCCAAAAGAACCTTACCTATTCCTCATTGAGCACACTGTACTAGGAAAAAAGAGCATCCATGGCTTTTCAATGAAACATTCAATAGCCAACGTATGTAAGGCAGCTACAAAGTCCAAACCATACAACTTCACTAAACATTGTGTGGATGTTTTAGCGGGCTGACAAGCCAACAAAGGTCAGGCAGTTATATGTACAATTTTTGAAACTACATCGCCCACAACCACCACTTCTGAGGGAGACTGCTTTAAAGGCTATGCAGAGCATGTGTACCTACAGCCACACAAGCGTTGGACGGAGTATGTTACTTACCCTGTAAGCATCTGTTTGTGGCATGCAGTATAGATTCACATGCACCCGTCCTCCTCAACAGACACCTCTGGCCATTGTAGTTTTCTCACTTATTTCACATGGACATCTCATTTCATAAATGTACTCTGCCTTCTGGAAACAATCTAACAGTGGAGTTGATGCCCATGCACAGAGAATGAATCGCTCCCCTCCTGACGCAAGACTTATTTTTAAAAAAAACGAAACTGCATACATCAGGACCCAACACTAGACAGCAGAAATATGAATAGCATGTGAATCTACAGCACTACATGCCACGAACAGATGCTTACAGTGTAAGTAACATTCCTTATTACGTTAACATGCTCATAAGTGCTGTTAAAAGTGAGTAGCTGCAGCCAAGCTGCACTCCGCACTCGAATTTTAAAAAGCGAGCAGTTGGCTGAATACTTTTTTCCTGTCTTCAATTAAGAAATTGATGTACAAATATTCCCCAGGCATCAGACTGGATCAGGAAAATCTTGAGCAGAACCTCTGCACACTGGAGGTGGCTTTGATCGGCTCCACATGGGCATAATCAGTTGGGGTGGGCGGAACTTGTAGATTTTCACTCTACAGAATTCAAGGATTTACCTGAAAACTCTGATATTCCATAGTTCTGCGAACAGGTGAAAATCTGCACATGCACTGCTCTCAGTGATTTTTAGCTCCAGGAAGCTAGTTCTGCGCTGAAAAATGAGCATGCACGGCAGTACGCGGCCTGCCAGAGGGAGCTGCTCCTTGAGTTGATTGATGCTGCTGCTCGAGTAGACTTTCCACTCTAGTGTCTGCTTTCTCACTGTGAACAATTGTGACCACCCACAAGCGGTAAGAAAATCTTGAGTGCCCTCCTAGTATCCAAAATCACAATAGAGTTCACCAATTCTCACTTGTTCTCGCCAAAGTGTAGTTGGTGGAATTTGACTGTAAGTCTGCAAGACAAGCTTAACACGGAGTGGCCAAAATGCCACCAAAAATGCTGGCGGAGTAGAATTTATAGCCCACTCTCTGAGCTGTTCCCACAGATGATAGTCTTCATGCTCTAAAACCTCTGCCTCCAAGTAAGTTAAGACAAAGAAGCACAAGAAAGAGGTTGAAGCATTCTTTGGCTTTGCCCTCCAAGCACCATGCTTTTAGGGCAACACCCAATGGGAAGGCCGTTTATAATAAGATAATCATCCAAAATTCCAAGGAAAAAGACCAATTTAACTTCTCAACTGGATGGTCAAGTAGCAAAGTTAATACGCAAATCAGATTCCAAATGGATTGGCTTGTGAACTTTTTATTTTCATGTTATTAAACCTATCTTTGTTTAATACAAACAGACCATGGCTTTGCTACTTGACCATTCAGTTAAAAAGTTTGCCCATGGCATTTTGGATAATTACAACGTAAGTATAAACTGCTTTCTCGTTGGGTGTTTTATAGTTTGGTTGGTTTTGGTGGTGGGCAGAACATATGGGAGTGTGCAGAAGGACACAATAATTGAGGTTAAAGAACCCCTACTGTGTGGTATACCAGTACTGCCATTGGATTATTCACTTGCCATGCTTTTAGGTCCTGATCCTGCACTCCATCTACGGATCTGGGTTCAGGTTTTGCTCTGTGCTACCCAGAGTCACCCAGAGCGAGACACACCCAACTCAAAATAATTTTACAATGCCATGCACGCTATCTTAGGCCACCAACACCCTCTGAAGCACCTGTGGGCCTCACAGAGCCCCAAGGTGTCCCGCCTGGGTTACTGCTGGCAGGTCCGCTCGAACACCAGTTGGGCCCTTGGATCTGCCCCTGGATTTGATCAGACGCTGACACAGGTGCGTGCCGTCTTCTCATTGGCTCCCTTGACCCCAGTGCCATCCACACTGCTTAACAGCGGTGCGGATGCCCACGCGTAGTCCCTGCTCATGCTGATGGTGCTTGATGTCATTGCCAGCGCCATTCAGGCCCACCAACACCTCTGCTTCCCAACAGTTGATAACCCTTTCCTTCCTGCAGGGGAGATGACGAGGAAGGGTTTGATCCTTTTGAAAATGACCCACATTCAGCTGAGGACAGGTATGAGACTCTACGTGATACCAGTGAGCTGGATACTTCCACTGACTCGGGTATAAATTCTCCTCTGGGCCTGATTTTGGAGGAAGGTACCTGCAGGTGTAGCACGAGAGGAACCTCTCAGACCTCGTCCAGATTTCAAAGGAGACTGAGAAAGACCTTCAGTGGTGGCTGACAAACTGTTTGGATCAGCGGTGTAAACCCCTCTACCTTCCCTGCCCAGAACTGAAAATGGTGACTGATAAATTGCTGATGGGTTGGAGTGGCCAGCTGGGAGAGGAGGAAATCTGAGAACTCTGACATTCAGTGGTATCTCAGCATTGTATCAGTCTTCAAGAGCTGAGAACGATTCAATGTTAAGTGAAAGTCCTCCTTCTATCCATCAATGGGAGGCTGGCTCAGGTGTTCACCGGCAACACCAACATGTGGCGTTGCATCAAACCGAACAGGTTGGGGTCGTGGAGCCTGTGCCAGGTGGCTATGTGCCTCTGGTCTTGGCTGGAATGCCAGGACATTTTCCTGGCAGTACAACACCTGGCAGACTTCTTAAATGCCAGGGCAGACTTTCAACCTTTGATGCTTTGCGGATCACAAATGGCAACTAAACCTGAAGATGGTGCGAGGTCTCTTCTAAGAATGGGGGGGCGCCTTGGCTCAATCTGTTTGGCACCGCCCAGTTCACGCAATATTTGCACTTCTAAGAGTTGGAATTTCCAAAGCAGCGCATGCTCAGAAACCCATTCTGTTTAGAGTGGAACTCTGGACTCCTTTACACCTTTCTGCCAATACCACTCCTGCTCAGAGTTAACAAGAAGATTAGGACTGACTGGGACCGAATCACCCTAGTGGCTCAGGATTGGGTATGGGAGAGTATGGTATCCTAACCTCTTAAGCATCAGGTGGACCCTTCAGGATGATCTCCTATGCAGCGGCAGGGCAGGGCAGGGTTTAGCACCAGAACCTGCACATGTTTCACCTTCATGCTTGAAGATTGAGAGACGGCAGTTGATTCTTTGAACTCTCTCCTGAGATCTGTGATGTTATCTTGGTAGCCAGGCATCCCTCCACCATGTCTGCTGTTGGATAAGTTCATGGTCTGGTGCTCCTCACATCATGTGGACCCCCTTTCTGCACTGGTGTTGGAGGTAGTGTTTGTTTTATCTTTGGCCTGGCAAGGCCTTGTCCTGGGTACTTTAAAGGGCTTCTTGTCAGCCGTTTCGGCTTTCCTGAAGTTGCCAGATCAACCATCTGTTCAAGTCACCTGTTGCGAATCGTTTACTGAAAGGTTTACAGCACTTGTTTCCTCCTACCCCCTTTGTTTTGCCCCTTTGGGACCTCAGTCGGGTCCTCACATTTCTGATGTGTTCTCCCTTTGAGCCACTCCACAGCTGTCCTCCGAGGCGCTAGACTCTAAAAACTTGTCTTGATGGACATTACATCATCCAGGAGTGTCAGCGAGGATCAAGCTTCCAGTTCATCCACCTTACACCTGCGGTATCTCTGACAAACTAGTCCCTTCGGATGCGTACCTCTTTCCTGTTCAAAGTTGTCACCCCTTTTCATATCCGCCTTTTTTGCCCCACCTCATCCCTTCAAGGAAGAGGAGAGACTCTATCGTCTGGACCCAAGGAGAGCTCTTTCGTTCTATATTAATCGCACCAAAGACACTAGCATGGCCAATCAGCTCTTTGTTGGGTTCACTGGAACCAAAAAGGGGTAAGGATTTACAGAAGCAGACCATCTCTTCATGGTTTGTACTCTGAGTTGAAATCTGCTAAGCACTAGCCAAGAAGCAGCCTCCTGAGTGCTAGCAGGTCAATTCCACCCAAGAGCACCACCACTGGTACTGCGTTAGCACGTGGAGTACCTTTCCTGGACATCTGCCAAGCTGCTATGTGGATGTCACTCCACACATTCATGAAGCACTACTACTTGGACAGTCAGTCAGTCGAGACAGGAATTTCACACTGTCCTCTGAGACTTTCTGGCTTGAGCCAGTTTGCAGTTCCTCCTCAGAAGAGGTATTGCCTGGGTATCTAGTCTAAGGTGAGGAATTTGTTGATAGAAGTTTCTATCATAAGTTACTTAACTACGGTTAGCTTTTATTGGCAGAAGTTCTATTGAACGGTACATTCCTCTCTGACCCTTCCATCCCTGCCCTGCAAGTTGGGTTTTTCACCCTATGACTCCCATTTCAATCTCCACACTGATCTAAACATTGGTTTATACGTGGCTCTGCGTTTTTGTGCCAAAAAAGGGTCACTAAAGAAACTGCTGTCAGCGCATTGAGAGGGTGCTTATATGGGCACCACAACATCATTTCCAACGTGGATGAAGAATAGCTACTCAAAGATCTAGACTGATGCCAAGGAATAGTCTAAGTTGAGGAGTCTGTGGTTAGTCTCTACCAGAAAAGCATTGCCTAAAATAAGTAACTTGTTTGTTACTACATTAAATAAAACTATTCGGCACAATTCATTTTTATCGTGTGTGCTCCCAAGGTTATAATTCTGTAGCTGCTAAATTGCCATGTTTAACTCTTTCATTCTGTGCTATCATCTTGAAGGAAAGGAATCTTGCTAACAGAGGAAGGATCCTCATGACACGGACTAAGAACAGGTTGCAGAGTGCTGGAATATTTCTGTGATGACCCGAAGGTACCCAGGCGATATGTCATGCTGTATGTTGGGCAAGGGTCTGTAAGCTAAGATTTAGCACATAAAAGAAAGAAAAACTAAGAACTGAGAGATAACCAGGCTTTCATCAACTGTTTGAATTTCAGCAACGAAGATTCTGGTTAGTTTCACCATCATGCTGCTGCTCTGTCTGACTGCTGCTACAGAAAAGGCTCTGCCCCTAGAGCGACACAAAACATCAGCATACTCTAATCTTAAACTGCGTTTGGGATTTTATAAAGAAAATCTTTGGGCGGGACTCACACAGCTATTTGTGAACCTTAAACACCTTTAGCTTTACTATTTGGTCCACAGGGAGCCAATGCAACTTAATCAAAATTGGCTATATGGACTGTTATTTCTTCACATTGAAGATCAATCTGGTTGCTGCGTTTTGGATAAGCTGAAGCTTACTTTTTGGTCCAGTCAGAAGACATTAAAGCTGTCAAGCCTGGCTGATTTTGAAATAACTCAAAACTGATATGCTTTATTTGGTAAAGACAGATCTTTACCACTGAGGTCACTTGGTCCGACGTGCTAACAACTCCAGGAAAGGATAAAATAGGAGCCTGCTCTGGAAGGAGGAGTCACCTCCCTCCTGCAGGAAACCACACAGGTTTTTGCCCAAAGACAAGCTTCAAAGGAGAAGTCACCTTTGAAGGGCAGAGGGTAACTCTTGGAAGGAGGGCCTGCTCTTTTGTTCAGGCAGACAGGCTGGCACTTGGGACAGGAGAAGGGAAACAGTTGCCAAACCAGTTTACCAGGGTTGTGTAGACTTTTGTAGCCAAACCTCTGGGTTGGGTTAGGGTGTTCCACACAACGGGAGAGGGGTCCTGCCAAGTTGGAAGGGGCTGAAGGGTGCATCCTGAGATGCCCCTATGCTACACTTCACAGGAAGTGGTCATCAGGTGGGAGGGAACCTGGTAGCTCATAGGCTACCAACCATTTCCTGCCCTGAGGGAATTTTCTGAGCATAAGTAGGGGACCTCTGGCATCATCAACTCAGATCTCAACTGGACTGGAAGAAGGACCGAAGAACAACTGCTGTTCCATGGAACCAGCTAAGAGAATGTACTGGCATGGACTGCACCTGCTGAACCTGATATCTAGTGAAGGAGGACTGTGCCTGCTGTTTCCTGCTGAGAAGCCTCTATATCCTATCCAAAGCCAAGACACTCCAAGGATTGGTGAGCTGGCCTCCTGTCCACAGCACAGGGGCACAGTAGCTGGGAAGCTTGCTAGGGCAAGTTGGGAGACCAAAGTCTTCAAGCAGTCGACAAACTCTGCTGTGCAGGGTCAGGACCTGATGCACAAAGTTGCACCCGGGTTTGCTGAACCCCTGAGTGTCGAAGTGAAGCTCAGATCTCCAGAGGATGAGTTATTGACACAAGAACTATTTGTCTGTTACTGTGATGTTAGGCGACTGGACTTCTGCAGGCATCAAGAGGACTTTGAGGGACATCCACACCAGGACCACCTCAACCCCTTTGTTGTACTCTCAGCTAGACCCCTGTCGACTGCTATGCAACCACAGAATTCTTTCAGCATCTTCTGCTTCTTTCATTCCTTGCATTAGGACCACTACCAGAGGAAAGTCCTGTGAAGGATGAAATTGCCTTGAACTGACTGAAGAATGCTTCACCTGCTGAGGTAACTGTTTCTGAGGACCTTGCTGGCCCTCCTGACTGTCTCCCTACTGGATTTAGTCACCCAAAGTGACTCTAAATGACCGCATTACAGTTGGCCTAAACTTTTTCGTGAAAAAGTTTCTAAGTGTCAAATTGGTTGAATTTGACAATGATTGTTCACAGTTGAATGAAATAGCCTAATTTTTACTATACCTTGTGAATTCCGTATATCCCGAACATTCTGGTAGATCTTTTTCATTGTGGTGTCTAAAAATACATAAAATATTTTATTTTAGTGAATTGGTGTCAGATTTCTTTGGTGTCTTGTTGATTTATTCTTCAGTTATTTAGGTGCTTTTTAAATGCTTTTCATTGAGTAAGCCATGGTGCTCAAAGCCACAGGTACTCAGGGTTGAGCTGAATATTTGCCAAACGAAACCTAAGATTCCTAAGTGGGTTGGTAAGACTATTACACCGTGAAAATGTATAGCCACACCATAAAATACACCTCATTTCTAGTGGCCATTTTTCAGACCCTTAGCCAATCCTTTGGTGTTAACGTTGTTGCCTAAGGCTGATTTTGATTCCGGGTCCTCATCTCCGATTTACTTAATTTGTCATTTTAGCTGCCTTATTTCTTAAATGTACCACATGCAGCTTTTTTATGTGGAATGCCTTCTGCCTGTGCTTGGTGTCCAAAGGAAATCTTATTCTTAGATATGATTGTTTGGAACTAGGTTGGTGTATCTTTGTGGGACCTCAGCCAAAGTGAATATTAAGACTGAGGCATCTCTCCAATCATATTTAACAAACAAGATTCCTGCACCCTATGCCTAATCATTAACTCTGGTGTGGAGAATATTTTTTCAAAATTCCTGCCTTGTATTTTTTTTTTTTTTTTATCATTGGAGCATTTCCTACATGTGTTTAAAATTTCCAAAATTGGAAAAGTGTAAAGATTTTTGGAGTTTCTCCCCCTGACCCTGCAGGACACATTCCTTTTGAGTGTAAAGTGGCATTTTTGCAACTACTGTTTATTAATAATGACCTTATTAGCATTACTTTGCGAGGTTAATGAGGTCTTTCTACATTTGGAGAGATCACAAAGACTACAAAATTCTTCTACCCACTGAGGGAAATACTTTGAGTCATCAACAAATAAGGTGCTGCAGCACTGTTAATTAGGTGTTATCAGTGCTAAACCAATGAGACCAGTAGCAGCTAAGCCCCAAACTTGGTTCTGTTTTGCCAGAACTCTCTAAACAGACAGTTGGCATCAAGAAAACACTTAGAATTGGATCTTGACCTGAAGTTGGTGCATCTTCAGCTTGAAAATGCAGAACTTTCAGCCTAAATATCTGAAGCAGTTTTCCTCTAGTTCGATTTAGACTTCCTTTTTCAGCAGTGGATGCAAATCACTATGGATCACTGGGGACTCTGTATCATACAGATGAGAAACTCCCTTTAGTCTTTTGTTTATGTTCAAGATTGCAGAGGATATCTGTAGAACTTCTAGAAGAAGTGACTGCTCTTGGACAGATAAACTCCCCTGGAATCTGTGGGAAAAAAACATGGATTTTTAATCTAGGTACATTAGTGCAACCAAAAGATTGGGGATATTGCTCCTGAATGAAATGTAACAGTTTTTCACGGTAGATCCTGTCACATATTCATCATCCCTTACACTATGGGTTCTGTGTAGATTGTGAATAGGTCGGTGTCAACAAAAATCCACAATACCATATTTTTCCTTACAAGCATGTTAAAGAAAACAATTATATTCTTAATGATCACAACTGGGGATCAAACTTATCAGTATGTTGCCTTCCCTTCAGCCTGTACTCTTTGCCCACTTGTTCATGCAGACCTTCAGTGAATACATTTGTTCCATGACTGATTGAATAGTGCTGCTTCAGGAGTTTGTAACTGCAGAGTAAGAGGTGTTACACTGTTCAGATTGACTGAGGCTCTAGTTCTCTTTTTGTTTCAGTTAGGAAAAAGATTTAAAAGGTTGTGTTTTCAGTCAGATGTACTTTAACTGTTTTGGCTTATTGAATGCATTTTTTTTAATGTTTCTGAAGGATACATCTACCTGAGGATTCCTCACTTTTTGAATGCCCCATGCGACTGCATTCCACTGAAACTTTGATAGCTCTCCCATGTCGACAAGGGCTTTTGAATCTTCACAACTCCACCTGCGACCCCGCATGATGTCACTGAAGCCATAAGAAGCCCTTATCAGTGCGTTGACTTAAGTTCTCTTTTTTTAACACCTTCAAAGCATAGTTTTTTTTGTTGGCTCTCCATTAGTGAGTGGTTGAAGCAGTCCAACGTTTTTTCAGATTTGTTACATTTTGGGGGAGAAGTAACTCCACCTCTGAGGTCCGAGTTTAAGCCAAAACCCAAGCACAGACAGAACCACGGCACCCATGCCACCTAGCCCGAGTTTAAGTGGGCCAACGGTACTAGCGTTGTCCTCAGGCCCTCCAGAGCCAAAGCCCACCTTGGGTTTGCCAACATTGGACTTCCTGCCGCAGCCTCTTTCTGCAGGCCCCCTCCAACTTGTCAGTACCCCCTTCACTGAAACAAGATGCCAAAAGGCACCACTGCACCTAAGCCCCACAGCCTGAGGTTCCATGGCCAGTTTGTTTCTTTCCCATTAAATAACATTAGGGCACCTGAGGCTGAAAAGCACCTCTGTTCACAGGGGCAGTACTGAATACTATGGTGAGTTTAACCTTCCTTCCTCCTCAGAGTATTCTGGACAATCGGTCTGAGTCAGATGTTTCAGAATGGAGCACTGATTCCAGTCCTGAAGGCCTTGCGTGTGTTAAATCTGTTAGCCTCCTGCATTCTATTTGTCACCCATGCAGGCTGGCACATAAGGGCCCTCCAGTTGAGCCTCTGCAGGCAGTGCATCCAGCACAGCGGGGATCTCCAGGTGACTGTCAGGATCTCCAGAGACAATACAGTGGATCTACAATGGTGTGGTGTCTGGCAATTTATCTGAAGGGAAGCCGTTTCACCCTCCTCTCCGGTGGCACAGTTATAATGGATGATTCCACCTTAAGGTGGGGGAGCTTATGTGTGGGATCTAGAGATCAAAGGGGTTTGGTCTCCAGAAGCCTTTCTTCCTTCCATTCACGGCCAGTCAAAACAAGTCTTGACGGACAGCACTACTGTGATGTTACATCAACAAACAAAGGAGAGTAGGTTTGTATCTTCTCTCTAGGGAGGCTCTGCAATTCTGGTCCTGGGCTCAGGATCATCAGATTTGTGTAATGGAGTTCTCGTTGTGCAATACGGACAGTCTGTCCGCATTATTCATCTGATCACGAATGGCGTCTTCATCCAGAAGTGTTTCTAGACTTTTTTCAGTTATGGGGGACTCCGCAGATGGACCTTTTTGTCGCTCGAGAGAACGCACACTGTCATTCTGCAGCCTCCTGTATTCAGTGCAGGGAACTTTTGGGGATTTGTTTCAGTTTCACTCTGGCTCCCAGCTGCTTTATGCACTCCCCTCCATACCCTTGATTCCTCATGTTTTGAGGAAGGTTCTCCTAGACTGTGCCCAAGTCATATTAGGCCCGGATTGACCGCAAAGGGTGTGGTACACAGACCACCTTCACCTCTCCCTGTGCCCTCCATATAGTCTTCCTCTTGGGGCAGATCTCCTCTTGCAGTTGCAGGAGCAGGTTCTACCCTCCCTTCCAGAGCCTGCACTTATATGCCTGGAGATTAAACGAGGTTCATTTTCACTTCCTCATGATGCAGTGGATGTTCCACTAAATTTGTTTCTGCTGGTAGATGGTCAATTTTGTTCATTGGTATAATTCTAGATTTTTTAGAGGCTCATTTGTCAGATATTTTACTTTTTGCACTATCTTTGGCACAGCCAGGCTGTGCAGTTGCTACGGTTAAGGGTTGTCTGCCCTTTTGGAGTTTCTCTTATCAGATCAGCCTTCATTCTGATAGTGTTAAGGTTTTTTGAGGTATTTATAAATAGATTCCTTCCTACACCATTCATTATGCCTCATTGGGATCTTAATTTAGTACCTATTTATTTAATGTGTTCTCCATTCAAACTTTTACTCGGTTGTTCTTTGACATCTTAATGTTAATACGGTTTTTCATAGTGCTGTAACATCTGCTAGACAGGTTAGTAAGGTACTTGCCTTAAGTGTTAATCCCCCATTCACAACTTTCTCCCCTGATAAAAGTGGTTACTACCTTCCATTTGCATCAGTCCATCACCATTCCTGACTTCTATCCTGCTCCCTATCCATCGAAAGGAAAGACTACATTGTTTGGAACCAAAAAGGGTTGTTAGTTTTTATATGGATAGAACACATGATTTCAGGCTTTATGATCAATTTTTGTGGGATATGTTAGGCAAAATTAAAGGAAAGGGCTTTGTCAAGATGACCAAGAAGGTATTAATGCTCATTGTACTAGATCTTAAACTCCCACCTCCGCTTTAGCTAGAGGAGTGCCTGCAGCAGATATCTGTAAGGCAGCAACTTGGGCCTCCCTTCGCACTTTTGCAAAGCATCATAGTTTGCTCGCTTCGTTATGCAGGATTTTATGGTATAGGAAGACGTACACCCATTTCAGTGTTGAACTGCTTGTGTACTCTATTCAATAGAAGAAGAATGCGCAGGTAGATGTATCCATCAGAAGAACAAGTTACTTACCTTCAGTAACTATTTTGTGTAATGCGAACCTTGCCAAAAGGCAACAAAGCACTGTACGTGGTCAAAGACGAGCATAAAGTCAATGAGTAATGAAAAAAAGGAAGCTGGGTTGTGACGGTTAATGCACTGTGATGTTGTGCTCTATAAAGAAGTGAGTCTTCAACTCTTTTTATTTTTTATTTTTATTGGAACAGCGTTGGGGCAGTCCCTATGGCTATGGGGATGTTGTTCCAAATCCTGGGTTCATAGATGAAAACAGCTTGTTGTCTTTTTCTTTTTCACTTATTCATCTACATCTCAGCCTGGCTGCGGATGTTCTAAGAACGTACATAGATGGTCTGCAAGATAAGCAGAGATGCTGATCATAATGGATTTGTAAATGGAACAGCTGGTGTTGATGATGATGATGATGATGCTGGCTGCCAAGAATAGATAGTGGAGTTCCACCAAAATTGAGGTTATGTAATCATATTTTATCTGATAGGCTTCTAGCTGCAGATTCCTTAGCTTTAAATTTCCCAGGCTTTACACTGGATCCAGAAGGTTTTTGCGAGAGCAGTACCTCTGCTCACCATCGGGTGAGTTCATTCACGGAAGTGGCATTACAGTCACCTATATAGGTGCCACCCAGGTGCGTGGAAGTCAGTTGTTTTCTTTAGGCATCAGTTAGCGCTGATCCGGAGAAGAGCTTACCCCTCTGTCTCTTTGACAGATATTTTTCGCATTTTTGTCTGCTGTTTTCTTTTTTTGAAGTGTGGCAAGGATGTATTTTAGAAAGGCAGGTTTTGAGCCGTGTGGCACCTGTTACTGCACCATGTCTGTAACAGATCCCTATCTGTTTGTAGTGCCTTGAGCGGGACCACGACTCCAAGTTGTGCTTGGACTGCCATGCCGTGGCGCTGAAAGCTTTGAGGGAATGCTCTCTAAAGCCACTTGTTATCCAGCAGTCAACGCCACTTAATGTGACTCCTCGGAGGTCACGGTTCCGATTGAGAAGGCCGTGGGGTCAGCTCCAGGAGCCCCAAATCCTCTTCTTCCCACTCCATTATCAGGACACTCAGAAAAGGCATAAGAAGCACAAGTAGTCAAAGCATGCTTCGACTTCACCACAAATGTCGAACAGCTTGACGACTTCGATACATCAGCGTTCCAAGTCAGCCGTTGACAGGTCTGACTTCGAGCCTCCCTCTGTTTCCGAGAGCCGAAGTGACCCACACTCAGGTAAGGAAGTTTGTAGACATCATGAGCCATGTCTTTGAGTGGACCGGCCCCACTGGCGTGCCTTTGAGCCCTCTGGGGCTGGTGGGGGCCCCACTAGGTTCCGCACTGGTGGCTTTGGCCCTTGCTCCAATGGGCCTCCTTGGATCAGATTGCATATCCGGACTGGTGCCGGTCGTGCCATTGTGACCTCTGGTGCAGATCACGATGCCAATGCTCCTGGTGCCAGCCCCATTCTTATCCCTGACGAGTCTCAGTTGGAACGACGTCGCTTGGTGCAGACAGGGCCCCATTGCTCCTAGGTCAATCCCTGAGCATTTTTCTGAGGCGCTAGGTTTAGGGGATGAATGGTAGGGGTCACTGTAACCTTTAGAATGCCAGTTAGGGACATCTTTTGACTGGGATGAGTACCGTGGAGATGCCAGTGGACTGGACACATCTCCAGATATTGGTTTGCTTTCTCCCTCTACCGTGGCTACGGAAAAGGTGCGATGGTGGTGAAGAGGGCACCGGAGGTCTTCGACCTCCATCTTCCCTTGGTGGTGGTCAAGACTAAACTCTTGACGGAAGTGCTTCAACCTGGTACTTCCTCTTCAGAACCCCTTTTCCTGTTCAACGAAGCACTGACTGACGTCCTGCTGGAATAGTGGTCGAAGCCTAGCACATGGACTCTTGTGAACAGGGCAATAGACTGCTGCCAAGACCCCACCCCAGGTGACCCAAGTTTCCTCAGCCAACAGTCCCACGCCTGAGAGCCTGGTGGTCCAGAGCTCAACTGCCCATGGTGCGTTCCCTGACGCTCCCCCGGACAGGGAAACCAGAAGGCTGGATACCTTGGGAAAGATGTTTTCTATCACCAGCCTACTGTTGCTGTCTGTGAATACCGTATGCCTTTTGGTCCATTATTCCCATACACTGTGGCATATGGTTGCGCACATGCTGCCACAGGTCCTGGAGGAGCCACAGGCTGCGCTTTCCCAAGCAATTGCTGATGGGAGAGATGCAGTAAAGTTCACTATCCGTTGAGGACTGAACACGACTGACTCACTGGGCAGAGCAGTTTAGTTGACCATGACCTTGAGGCTTCACGCCTGGCTGAGAACATCTGGCTTTTTATAGGATGTCCAAGCCAACCTCATGACCAGCCCTTACAAAAGGACTCATCTCTTAAGCTTGGGCAGACTGGGCGCTGGATCGTTTTAAGGTGTCTTTGGGGCTACGGCCAAGTCCTTGGGCCTCTCAGTGACCTCTTGTCTCCAGTCTGTCTTTTTGGCCCTTTTGTGGCTACTGAAGGGGCGTACTATTGTGCTATCCCTATGCCAGCCATCATCCTGGGCAAGCTCCCCAAGCTGTGCGAGGACTTGGACATGGTGCATTCAGACACATAGGTCAGATAGCCAGAAGTCGTCCTCCACCAAGCAGCTGCAGCTTCCAAGTCCTCCTAGTCTGATTCTGCAAGACAGTGGGTGCCCAGATTGAGAGAGGATCCAACGTCATCTCAAACGGCGGTCCATTACATCGGACAAATGGGTGTTGCAGATCATTCAGAGGGGCTACTCCCTCTCCAGAGAATAGGGGTATCAGTCTACCCTTACTTTGACTGGCTGTTAAAAGTGGGCGAGCCCCAGGATGTTGTCTCCCACCTCCAGGGGGATATTCTGCATTCGCTGGGGTTAACTAAATGTGCAGGAGTTACACCTGACTGCTTCTCAGATGCTCCTTTTCATTGGAGCAATTCTGGACGCAGTGCATTTTTGGTCTTATCCTCCCGAGCAGCGAGTCCAGGATAGTCAGGCTATGATATTGATGTTTAAGCCCCTCTCCTGGATTTTGGTGAGAATAACTGAGGCTGCTGGCCTTCATGGCCTCCTGCATCCTGTTATTGAATCATGCCAGATGACACTTGCAGGCTCCGCAGTGGGATTTGAAGTTCAAGTCGGTGCAGCATCAGGGGAGTCTCTCCAACATGGTCTATATCGCGGAGGGAACTGCAAAAGACCTTTAGTGATGGCTAAGAAACCACAATTGGGTCAAAGGCAGACTCCTCTCCCTTCCCCAACCATGTCTGACAGTAGTGACAGATGTCACTCCTGGGCTGGGGTGATCAGAGGACTCTGATCTCCAGCGTAATCCGGATTCCACATCAACTTGTTGGAGCTCTGTGCCATCCGGCTAGCATTTAAAAGCATTTCTTTCCTCTCTCAAGGGGAAGGTAGTGCAGGTGTTCATGGACAACACAACCACAATGTGGTACTGCAAGAAGCAGGGTGGGCTGCCTTTGTGGGCCCTTAGTTAAGAGGCCCTGCGTCTCTGGATATAGCTGGAATAGCAAGGCATTTCCCTGGTGATTCAACGCCAGGGTGTAAAAACGCAGCAGTTGATGCCTAGTGTTTCACAAATGGAACAAGGATTCTTTCAGCTGTAGGGGCAGCCTTGGTTAGATCTGCTTGCCTCACAAAAGATTTTTGTAATGTCAGCAGTTTTGCGCATTGGAGTTTCCAAGGCAGCTATCACTCAGATGCTTTTCATCTTGAGTGGAGTTCCGGCCTTCTGTATGACTTTCTGCCTATACCACTGCTGCCCAGAGTTCTCAAGCAGATCAGAAACGACCGGGCCCAAGTCATTTTTGTTGCTCTGGATTGGGCAGAGTCTAGTATCCTGAGCTTCTGAAAATTAGCATAGATCCTCCTATCAGGTTGCCTCTCGGGGAGGATCTTTCAACTCTATGGCTTTTTGCATGGAGCTTGAGAAGCAACAGTTGATTGCTTTTGACCTTCCTCCCAAAGTCTGTAATGTTATTCTGGCCACCAGACGTCCCTCGAGCAATACAGTGTACGCCTGCAGATGGCAAAAAATGTATAAAATATTGTACAGAAAGTCTATTGGGCCCTTTTCTCTCTGTGTCTGATATTCTTCTCTTCATTCTTACCCTTCCCCCGTAGGGCTCTGATCTGTAACTCTTAAGGGTTATCTCTCTGCTATAGCTGCCTTTTTGCAGCTGCTTGGCCAACCCTCTTTATTTAAGCCCCCTATTGCAAGTAGGTTTCTCAAAGGGCTTGTACATATTTGCATTGCAGGGTTCCTGTGTATGTGCTGGTGTATGCTATGAATGGATTCAGAGAGAAACCCATGCAGCACAAGAAGGTATATTTAGAATATTAATCTTTCCCTGCCATTGTTTTCAGAAACCATGCTCTCAAATACAGCAATCTAATGATCATTTGGGCATATTTTATTATTTATCTGCCCATATGAAGGCTAGTTGTCATTCAGCGAGGAAGCAGTATGAGTAAATGGTTACTATTGCGTCACTGATGAAATCCCACCCCACATACATATTGAGATTTTGCATGGAATTTATCTTTTTGAGTTTTTCTCTACGTGATCCACATTTTATATTTTGTGTTTGATAAAAAGGATTACATTGATTCTTATAAGTTTTGTGTGTGCCAGACATTGTAGCATACTGAAAACATGTCCTGCTATTTAGAATCCCTGGCCTTTTTGACTTTCCTCTGTCATCAGAGTTTTAGTAACATTTGGCCTTATTAAACATCCCAAGTAGATATTCCATCACAAGGTAAAAATTCGGTCTACACCACCCGAGAGAAAAATGTCATCATACCCTAGTCTGTTCTTGGTGCATAACCGAAGGCACATTGGCATTGCGGTTTAACACTATTGAGGGCCATCTCTTCTCCTCAGTTGAAGACTTTGTATGCCTACACTGATTCATAAACAGGATCATCCTTCCTTTCATTGTCCCTGCGTTTGATCCCACTGCCCTATACTTGATCACTGACGGACCAAAAACACAATGGAATGTTTCCATTTGACATCTCATTCTACAATGGGCATACACACAAATGGACCTTAAAAAAATGATTTCCATGACCACATTCTTATGTTACCAGTCTGCCAAAGTCTAATCTTTGATGCTGCTCTGAGGCTCAGCAGTTCAGTGGAATTTTCTTTATCTTCCATTTCTCACATAGTGATCTCTAATTATTGCTGAGTGCTGTCTGTGTTGCAATTTCACTGCCACTCATTTTCCATTTTCTCCCTCCTAAACTTCATCTTGCAAGATGAAGCCTGCCCAATGCTGGAGGGGCAGAGGTAACAGTGTAAAACCTGTGAAAAATTGTGCTCCCATAGCAATGTTTTTGACCAGAAAGTTGTAAATATGAATTTATCCTGGAAGGGTGCAACTGAGAATAATAGAGATTATAACTAGCACAGTGTCATGTGATGTCTAGTAGTGAACTATGCTGGCTGCCTCTTAGTATGTTTATTAGTTGTTTCTACCCATTGCCCAGTGTTACTACATTATGCACCTGAGTACTTGTAGCAGGGTGGGGAAAGTGCACAGTAGTTGTACTTTTGAATCGTTACTGTTTTAGACAACTGTCTTTTGAACAAGCGTTTGGTAGATTGGAATGATTCCATTATGTATCAGCTGCATGGAATAGGTGATTAGTGAGGTTATCCCACGTGCATATCTAGATTTGTTGCTATGTGGTTGTGTAACTTTTCAAAGAGGAGCAGGTTGTTTGCAGAATCAGTGAAAGTTTATGGAACTGAAAGAGGATTTTTGTTTTTGTCTAAGTAGATGCAGTTGATCTCTGAGGAGATGCTTGGTCTGTAGAGTGCAATTTCCTTTGAGCTGAATTACTTGGGGGAATTTGAATTAGGCAACGCTTAGGTAAGCGCAATGGCTGTCCAGCCATCCATTGGTATATTTTAACTTTCATGTGTCAAAACGCTTTGTTCATTAGTGTCGTAGAGTGTAGTAATGATTTATTGTTCTTGGATTTTGTTTTGTAGTTTGTGTTTGGGTTTTCAGCTAGTATTGGATGAGTAGGTAAGTTTTCTCCCTGTGGCAATTTTAGGTTTGCACCATGTGTGTGGGGACTGCAAGTCGTCCTAGCCTCTGCTACCCGTGGCTTTTGTATTTTACATTCCAGCTGAGAAACAAGGGATCTGATAAATGTCTAGTTTCAGATTCCTTAACTTAGAATTTTCCCCCAGTCATCAGACTGGATTTGGAGATTTTTTTCTTCGAGCAATACCATTGCGCGTCAGTAGGTGGCGTCGGTCAACTCCACGGGCGTCATAGTTGCCGTGATGACATCAGGAGTAGTACATAGATGCCGCCTCAGCGCAGTGACGTCAGTTCTTTTCTTTCCGCGCTACGCTCTTATCCAGAGAGAACTACCCTTGGTCACTTCTTGACTCTTTTGTCGACTTTTGGTGAGTTTTTTTTGCTGCGTTGTGGGATGTCCCTGAAGACTGGCTTCAAACCGTGCGAGGACGACCTGAAGTCGTGCTCTGAGTGCCGGGCCATGCACCCAAAGGCATTGAGGGAGCAGTCCCTCAAGTTTATGGCGACCTGGCGCTCAGCTCCGCGAGGGTCCCGGTCTTGCTCAAGTGGAAGGTCTCAAGACTAGTCACGAAGCCACCACCACTCGTCGTCTTTGAAGTCTTCGGGTCAAGGTAAGAAGAAGAAGAAGGTCGAAGAGATCCTGTCGTCCTTTGACTTCGCCCCGTCGCTTAGCTGATGTGACGTGGGAGGAGCGTTGATACGCAAAGCCTCGGTCTTTGAAGCCTGCTTCTGGGTCCACTCTGTGTCGCCCCGAGTTTCCGGGAGACTCGGTGACCCCTGCCCAATAAAAGGAGTTTTATGAGGCAATGCTCCTCACTTTTTGGCAGCCTGACCCTGCTACGTGCCCTTTGGGCCCAAGGGGTTCGGTCAGGGGCCTTCGGATTAAGCGGCGGCTATAAATACTGAAGTCCCCTCCGGATCCACTCTCGGATCCGCATCAGTCGTAAAATTGAGACCTTCCCCAGCGCCGGTTCGATTGTCGACACTCCTGACGTCTGTGGTGCCCACCATCGACTTTGACCCGATTCTGATCCCGACGACTCTGAGTCAGAGCGACGTTGGCAGACGCCTCCTTCGATTGGGGCCTATTCACCCCAGGCCAGTTTCTGACCCTTATACTTACAGGTTCAAATTCGTGGAAGGATTGGAGGGGTCCCTGGACCCTCATGAATACCTGAAGGACGCTAACTTGGACTGGTCAGAGGAGTTGGGTGAGGCCAGTGGTCTGGATACCTCTCCTGACGCTGGCACGCTGTCTCCTCCTACTGTGGCTACGGCGGAGGGAGCAACTTATTCCATGGTGGTCAGTAGGGTGGCTGAGGTCCGCTGCCTACTGTTCCGGTCAGGTCTAATCTCCTGACGGAGGTGCTTCAACCAGGGGCTGCCACTTCTAAGCCTCTTCTTCCATTCAATGAAGCCCTCACTGGTGTCCTTTTGGATACTTGATCCAGACCCAACACAGGGGCTCCTGTGAACAGAACAATCTCATGCTGCCATCAGCCCACTCCGAACGACCCTAAATTCCTGTTCCAACACCCCACACCTGAGAGCCTTGTCATCCCGGCATCCTCATCCTCTGAAGCATTCCCTTCTGCACCTCCGCATAGGGAATTAAAAAGGCTGGAACAATTTGGGAAAGATGTTTTCTTCCTCTAGTTTTGCGCTGCGGTCAGTGAACTCTGCATGCCTTTTGGGCTGCTATACCCACTCTCTGTGGGATACGGTCGCGCAAGTTCTGCCACGGATACAGGAGGATGCCCGTGCTATCGTCTCCCAAGCTGTCACCGATGGGAGAGATGTTGCAATGTTCACTATCAGATGTGGGCTGGTCACAAACGACTCTCTAGGTAGATCATTTGCGACAATGGTGGCCTTGAGGCAGCATGCCTGGTTACGTACATCTGGTTTCTTAGGGGATGTCGAACAAACTCTTATGAACATGCCCTTTGATAGATCCTGTCTTTTTGAAGACAACGCGGACTCGACTTTCGAGAGGTTCAAGGACTCCCGGGCTACAGCTTGGTCACTCGGCCTTTCCAATGCCCCTCGTCCCCAACAGTATGCCTTTCACCCCTTTCGTGGCCATGGAATGGGCTCTCCCTGTTGCATCCCATTCCCAGCCACCGTGCCACCCATGCTGTTCAGCCGCTGCGTGACTGGGGATGCGGAATCCCACGTGGTCTTGGGACAGGGAACGAGAGGTCTGCCCAGTTCACCCCTGCCCCTGCTGCAGCCTCCAAACCCTTCTAGTACGCTCCCTCACACTGGTCTAGTTGGCGGCAGGATTCGCCATCACCGGCCCCACTGGGAATCCATCACTACGGACAGGTGGGTTTTGCAGATCGTCCGAAAGGGGCTACTCCCTCCCCTTAAAATCTGCCCCACCATCCATGCCCCCATCAGTCAGCCATATACCGGAGGATTATTTGGCAATTCTCCTAAAGGAATTTGCGTCTCTTGACCAAGGGAGCCATAGAGAGGGTCCCTGCGCCAGAAGTAGGTCATGGTTGTTATTCCCGCCACTTTCTGGTGTCCAAATAAGACAAGGGCTTACGTCCTATCCGAGACATTCGGGACCTCAATCTCTTCCTCAAGAAGGAGAAATTAAAAATTGTCACCCTCTTGTCCTGTCTGCCTTGGACCCAGAAGACTGGATGGTAGCATTGGACTTGCAGGATGCTCATTTCCATATTCCCATCCTGCCTGCCCACAGGCGTTACCTACGATTCGTGGTAGGTCACAAGCACTTTCAATTTACTATGCTCCCCTTCGGTCTTACCAGCGTGGTGGTTGCAGCCCAACTGCGCAGGTTGGGGTTTTCAGTCTTCCTCTACCTCGACAACTGGCTGTTGAAGGCGGACTCGCCCCAGAAAGTTGTCTCCCACCTTCAGGCTACGGCGAACCTCCTGCACATGCTGGGAATCCCTATAAACGTGCCGAAGTCACACATGACTCCCTCTCAGACGCTACCTTTCATCAGAGCTGTTCTGGACACAGTGCAGTTTTGGGCCTATCCTCCCAAAAAGCGAGTCCAGGATATTCAGGGTATGATTCAGATCTTTCAGCCTCTATCTTGGGTTTCGGTGAGACTGACTCTGAGGCTGCTGGGCCTCATGGCCTCCTGCTACTGACACATACCAGATTGCATATGCGGGCTCTGCAGTGGGACTTGAAGTTCCAAATCTCTCCGACATGGTCCAGATCTCGGAGGGGACTGCAAAAGACCTGCAGTGGTGGCTCTCGAATCCGCACTGGGCCAACGGCAGATCCCTCTCCCTTCCCCTACCAGATCTATCCATAGTGACAGATGCGTCACTTCTGGGTTGGGGCGGCCATATTGGAGAGGCCGAGATCAGAGGTCTCTGGCGGAGCCTGGGCTCCATATAAATCTTCCGGCTCTCCGGGCGATCAGGCTTGTGCTTAAAGCATTTCTTCCCTCTCTCAAAGGGAAAGTGGTGCAAGTATTCATGGACAAACTGCCGCCATGTAGTACTGCAACAGACAGGGCAGAGTGAAGTCCTAGACCCTTTGTCAGGAGGTTCTATGCCTCTGGACATGGCTGACACTCCCTTCCCCTACCAGATCTATCCATAGTGACAGATGCGTCAGTTCTGGGTTGGGGCGGCCATATGGGAGAGGCGGAGATCAGAGGCCTCCGGTCTCTGGTGGAGTCTGGGCTCCATATCAATCTTATGCAGCTCCGGGCGATCAGGCTTGTGCTTAAAAGCATTTTTTCCCTCTCTCATAGGGAAAGTAGTGCAAGTGTTCACGGACAAACTACCGCCATGTGATACTGCAACAAACAGGGCAGAGTTGAGTCCTGGACCCTTTGTCAGGAGGTGCTATGCCTCTGGACATGGCTGACACATCAGGACGTTACCCTGGTGGTTCAACATCTGGTGGGCGCTCTGAATGCCAGAGTAGATGAACGCAGGCGTTGATGCATAGCCTATCACAAATGGCATCTCAATCCAGAGGTGGTGCAAGGTTTTTTCAGCAGTGGGGAAAGCCTTGGTTACATCTGTTTGCCTCTGCAGATAACGTGCAATGTCAGCTGTTTTGCGCGTTGGAGTTTCCAAGGCGACACTCGCTTAGAGACTTTTTGTTTCGAGTGGAACTCCGGCCTCCTTTATGCCTTTCTGCCTATACCACTTCTGCCCAGAGTTCTCAAGAAGATCAGGAATGACCGGGCCCAAGTCATCTTGGTGGCTTCGGACTGGGCATGGAAAGTATGGTATCCAGAGTTATTGAGCATGTCTTCACTCAGACTGCCAATTCAGGAGTTTCTTCTGTTGCAGCAGCAGGGGACAGTTCTCCACCAAACCTGTCCAATCTCCGCCTTCATGCGTGGAGATTGAGTGGCGGCAGTTGATGGCTTTTGACCTTCCACCCAAAGTCGGATGTTATCGTGGCAGCCAGGCGTCCCTCCACCAAAACAGTATACGCCTGTCGTTGGCATATATTTGTGGCATGGTGTACCAACAAATCTGTTAAGCCCCTCTCTGCTCCTCTTTCTGAGGTTATTTTATTTATTCTCTCTTTAGCCCAGCAGAGCTCTGCTTTGGGCACCCTTGAAGGTTATTTATCGGATATTTCAGCCTTTCTTAAGTTGCCTGATCAGCCTTCACTCTTTGTCTCCTATTGTTAGTCTATTCCTTAAGGGTCTCACCCATTTATTTCCTCCCACTCCGTTTATCATGCCTCAGTGGGACCTCAGTCTTGTGCTTACTTACTTAATGTATACTTCCTTTGAGCCGATGTACAATTGCCCCTTACAACTTCAGTTTTCTTGTTGCCATCACCGCTGCTCGCAGTGTGAGCTAGCTTCAGGCTTTTTCTTCTAAGCCCCCCATTTGTGTCTGGTCACCCTGATAAAGTGGTGTTACGCACTAAGGCGTCCTTCCCAAAGTCGTTACACCTTTTCATGTAGGCCAGTCCATCACCTTGCCTACTTTTTACGCACCTCTGCATCCTTCTCATGAGCAGGAGAGACTCCACCGTCTGGATCCAAAAAGAGCGTTGGCGTTCTATCTCAATCGTACTAAAGATTTCCGGGTGGAAGATCAACTCTTTGGATATGTGGGTGCGAAGAAAGAGAAGGTGGTGCAAAAATGTACCGTCTCTTGATGGGTACTTCTTTGAGTCAATATGTGCTACGCTTTGGCAAAGAAACAACCCCCTAAGGGCTTGTGTGTTCATTCCACCAGAGCAACTGCTGCTTTCACTGCATTAGCACGCAGCGTTCCTGGATATCTGTCCTGGATATCTGCCAAGCAGCTACGTGGGCATCCTTGTATATGTTTACTAAACATTACTGCCTGGACAGTCTGGTCTGTCGGGATGGCTACTTTGGTTGTTCGGTCCTGCAGGACTTTGTAGTATGATCTTGGTTCACAGCCCACCTCCGAGGATGGCATTGCTTTGGTATCTATTCTAAGTTAAGGAATCTGCAACTAGAAGTCTCAGATGTACAAGTTACTTACCTTCCATAACGAAATATCCTATAGAGACACATTCTAGTTGCAGATTCCTTACCGACCTACCCACCCATCATCCCGCTTGCAAACTGATTTCTAGGGGCAGGGCTTCCTAGTGCATGGCCTTCGCTCCGGTGCACCAATTTGAGTGTTCTTTGAGGCTCTGCGCTTGGGTGTGGAAAGTCATGAAAAGAAACTGACGTCATTGCTCTGAGGCAGCGTCTGTGTACTCCTTCCGACGTCATCACGGTGACAGAGGCCCACGGAATTGGCCTACGTCACCTTCTGACGCGCAAGGTATTGCTTGAAGAAAAAAATCTCTGGATCCAGTCTGACGCCTGGGGAAGAATTCTAAGGTATGGAATCTGCAACTAAAATATGTCTTTAACAGATATATCGTAAGGTAAGTAACTTGTGCTGTTTCACGTTAGCAAAGTTTTCATGTTATACAACTGAGGTTTTTGACACCAAGAAAATGAAGTGTGACACCAGAGGCTAAAGGCCATCAAATTGTGACTTGAACGGTGCATGTGGCCTTGTTATTCTGTAGATTGAACCTTAGGAAACGTACAGCTGCTTAACAATTCTGACTAATATAACGTGTGATTATTGCTCACTCCTTGCGGTGATACTGGCCAACACACTATATACTTATGTTTTTACAAGCACAAATTGAAAATCATTTACTAGCTTTTGCACAGAAGGGGCAGAGATGTATTGGTCTTCTGGAGAAATGGATAATAGGTCTCCTGTGTTGATTAAAATGAGATCAAATAAGGGAAAACGTGCTCTGATTTACTATTTGCTCAGCTCACTTCACGTGAACCCGAAAGTGATAGAGAATGATCTTCTCAATTTCACTTGTACTGATTAGACAAAAAATTCAAGAAGCCCAAATAACGATTCTATATAAAATATTTCTCCATATATATATCCTGCATCCAGTTTTGTGCCAGCAAATGGTTCATTTAATCTCTAGTGAATTGGTTTTAGTATAGCATGTAACATTGATGTTGAGACAGCTTGTAAGTCCTCCTACATTTATCAAAATGGTGCCCAAAATATCCAGTTTAGGTCAAAAGCCCGCAACTTGTCTACTGCATTAGCACTTCCTGTTTTCTCTCTCGGTTTGCCACCTTGCTTTTTTTATTGACTGAGCACAGTGTTTCCATTGAACGGTTTCTCTGCTGGAAACCATTGTCTGGTGTGCGTATTGCTTCAGTGGAAGTTAAAGGGAACTTACGACCAGCACCAATGTAGTTGTCAGATAAAAACGCTGTCCTGCACACAATTGTGTGGACAGGGTTGGCAAGCCTAAGCTTACCTTCATTCCTTCATTTACTCACCCATCCCCATTTCTTCATTGTTAGTCCTTTTCTCACTATCGTTATTCGTACTTTTTATATTCCTTTGCTCTCCTCCATTTCTACTGTCCTTTTTTGTTATTACTCAGTTTTCTTATATTACTTGTTCTTGCTACACCTCCTTCCTTTCTATTTAACCCTTTTAATCCAGATCTTCCTTCTTTGCCCACTTAACCTCCCTTCATTTTTCACTATACAGCAGTGATCAGTGCAATTCCAGGGGCCGCTGAACTTTTCTTTAAAAAAAAAAAAAAAAGTATTTGCGAACTAGTCTAATTCTCATGCACCTGTTGAAAATTATGCAGAATATCTAAGCTTGCATTCTGATGGGTCTGGTTAGTTTTGTAACCTTGCATCAGTCAATAAATAGTTCATAATTGACTTGATGGCATTATTTGTTATGAGCACAGTAAATTTGTGTTTATTATGCAAGGGTCTTATGTCCAGGTGTGGAGTACCCAAGTTGTCCAACTTAATAAACCTCACTCTCTCAAATAATCGATCTCCTGCAGCTTTTACATGCTGCAGGTTTCTAAATAATACTTATATTTTCAAAATAAGGAGTTGCTCACTCCTAATGGGCAGAGAAGTCTCCAGTGGCTGCTTTCTAGCAGGTGTGCGTTGTAAAGCCACACAATCTCACACTCTCCAACTGCATCTTCGCTCTCCCAGTATGGAGTAGCAGACTTTCCGATACCCCTTGTTCTACAGTCTTCATGTTTGCCCTGGTAGTGCTAGCAGTCGGAAGTAACTCCTGTTTCTTAACTTTTCAGCAAGAGTCAAGCCTACTCTTTGGTACTTGCTATATATACCCTCCATAAAACAAATGCTAAATCCTGCTAAGTTGATTGTTGTTTATTTGGCCTATGCAACGTAGATTTTATACAGCTACGCGTAGTTAGCCATAAACATTCAACCTAATAATTAGATCTATGCATGCACATTTTATATAAACCAAATCTAGCCGCGAGACAGCAGAGAGCTTAGTGGGGCCAAACACAGACATCAGCTAGGATTGCCAGTCAGTTTATGGACTGTTACTGCATCCTGATGTGGTGCTCCGTAAATTGCTGAGTTGCGCTTTCCGAAATTGCAGCACGTTTGCATTTGTTTGATTTATGTGATCTCATTTTTTTTAATGCATTCAGATGCAGACTAGTATAAACTAGTAAGTTTATGACTTCTGTAATGAGGGATACTTTCCTTACCTCAAAGGTCTCGCTGTACATGGTTTTTAGCCTGCTATGCTCTTAAATAGGGTGATAATACATTGAACTTGCCTTGAAATAAAGGATGAGCTGCTTCTCTATGTAGTTATTGACAATTCATGGTAGTCTGCTCTATGCCATCAAAAGCATCAGGTCAATTGAATGCTGTTAAAGTCCAGTCTGTTCCATCACTAGGTACCTTCTTCTCGACAACCTAATCCTCCTTTTAAGGATTCCATTGCTTGGAGGCTGTCCATGACAGTTAAAGTATTTGAAAGCACAAAATAGTAACAAAAAACATCAACAAAAAAAAGATATGTAAAATGCACAAAAAATACAAGTATGTACCTCTTTTATAAACTGCAGGCATTATTCAGTAGAAAGCCAGCGATAAGCCAAGTAATTTCTTGAAACACGATTGGTGCAGTTTGAAATGTGCAAAATATTTTTTTTTGTTCGGAGAAAATGGGACCTTAAAATCCAAAGTACTAAATTATCTTTCTTATGAAGAATATTGAAACTCAAAATGACGATTCTCATTAGAGAGAAGTATGGAGAAATTGGTGTGGGTTCAAGTAACAAACAGTTCAGAGTAAACTGTTGGCAAGTGTTTGAAAGATACATGAATGCAAGTATGTTGAAAGAAGCATTGCATTATTCGTGCATTTGTCAGGAAAAATACACTCTGACAGCTAGGAATGCTGTTCACGTCTTGGTGGAGCAGATGGTGTACACGGGAAGTCTGAGGATTGCAGTACATATAAATCTCTGGGTTTGGATACGATTGGCTGAAGGTGTTCGTAATTGTAAACTGCAGTGAAAAGGTTTCCTGAGATGACTGTAGAACATAAATAGATCTTGAAAAACCAAATTTGGAGATTTGATTAATGCATGGAGTGGAAGGACGAGAAGAATATAAAAAACATTTGACAATGGAGGAAAAGTCTCAATTTATGAGAAATGAAATAGCACAAAGTGGTTTGGTGAAAAAGGAGATTACCTGCAAACGGTGAGGTAATGTAATCCGTTGCCATCTTCATTACAAAGCTTGGAATATTGTGATGTTGTTCACTGAACTGTCACTAGGACTAGTTCTGTGCACATTTTAGGAATCTGGCTTCTGACCTTGCAGGGTTGATGTTTACTCTGCATGTGTGAATATTTGTTTTGCAAGGGTACTGACCAGATTGTAAAACAGTAAACAATATAATCTTTGTGTCTTAGTTGGACAGTTGCTGAAAAGGTACGTCTTAAATTTTTCTTAAACTGGCTTTGACTCTAAGCCAAGTGTGACCAGGTAATGTTTGCAGCTTCTTTGGGCATGTGGATTTTTTGAGTTTCTTTCAAAAGCAGATAATTAAGTGGAAATAGTTTAACTTGTAGATAAACCTGCTGCATTATGGACTTTAAAGAGCAGCCAGTGGAGTGGAGTGTTGGTTGTGATGTGGTTGTAGTGATCCGTGTCTTTATGGGAGGGATTTGGATATGTTTGAAATTCAGTTGTGGTTTGTCACAAGGTTCTCTAGTGGACAGTTCCTTCCCGTTCCTCTCTGTTTTGGTTTGATTAGCTTTTTGAAATGGACAAGATGAGGTAGAAGTAGAGTGGCATCTTGATGGTACTTTCTTGTAACTAGTAGGTTTTATACTTCGTTATCTCTTGTACATTTGGTGCAAGAGTCTTTTGCCCACTGTTCCGTCCATGACCCTTTGCCTCCTTTTACTTTATCCCTTCAGTTCACGGGGGGTCTGAGCCCCACTGCAGAGAAGGACGATTCTTCTTTAGCCACATGGCGAGCTGGTCTGCGAAAAACTGGAAGCTTTGGAGTGCTACAAGATGCCAAGCTGGAGGATAGCAATGCCAGTGAAGGTTGGGGCATCAAGCGCTCTGCATCTAGCCCTCGTCTGGACTCCGAAGAGAAGGTAAGAATGCGCTTCTACTTTAGGACGTATTGCAAAAAGCTTTTATTTTCTTACCACCTTAACTTTTCAATGTTTGTTTTAAAAACGTTTCTAAAAGTGTTATGGTGTAACATGCCGCGCTACAATTCATAAGTAGAATTCTTGAGTAAAGTCTGAACAATTCTACCCCAAGTTGAAATTTAAATTTAAAACAAAGTCTTTCCTTTTCTTCTTGGAGTTGATTACACACTATGGGTTCCTCTGTTTCTTGTGTAGCCAACTGAGGTCGTGCCAGTCTGCTAAACTTTCTACTGAGACTTGTTCTTTTGTTTGATTCGCTCCCTGTTTTGCTTTGCTCTGCGCTGCTCAATCCAATGAATGGTGCATTTCCACTCCAGAGCGCCTCTAAGGAGCGTTAACAACTACACACTTCACAACATTTTCATAATTCCATCTCGTAATCCTTTATTGGGACTAACATATTAGATTCAGTATATTGTCAAAAGGGAAGGACTAGCATCTAGAGGATTTAAAAATTCCTGTTAGCAGATTTCACGTCTCTGCATCACTGTCATTTTTCAAATGTCATTTTGTCCTTGGTGAACTTTTTGCCCTGTATATAAAGATAGCACTTAACTTTTGAAGTTAAGGTGTGTATTTGATATTGAGTTGCTCAATTTTTCTTGCATACTTATGTCGGGCTGTGAAACACTATTCCAGTGCTCATATTGGTTCTGAAGTTTGTCCGATGTTTGCCGTTCTTTGTTATTAGCAGAAACGTCTTGATGAACTCTTTAGATGGGATTGTTTGGGTGTGGTTACCAGTATGCACTGTATTATCAGTGGCCTTAAGAAGGTACCATTTATACACCAATAGTCCACTCTTATCAGGTGTCCCGAACCGTGAATAAATAGTTTTAGGTACCTAATGTTTACTTTTTCTAAAGGTGAGCTGATCATTATCCGTAAAGGGAGGCACTGTCCGTGTATGCTAACTCAAACTGAATAATTGAGAACTAACCAATGTTTTCTCTGATAATTAAAATTTAGAATATCTCTGTACGTGTTGATTCTGGCAAAACATGTGCAAAATGTTTCAAATTTAAAATAAATTAGAAAAAAAAAAAGAATTTCTGAAAGTGTCAAAATGTTTTTTTATATATATATATATATATATATATATATATTTTTTTTTTTTAAGTCCAGTGAGCCGTATTAAGCATTACAGCACATTGGACTTGATTACCGTGGTTTTGAAAGAAGAAAAAGCAAAATACTGACTTAACACTGGCTCTTCAAGAGACTTAGGGGGGTGTACTTTTACTAAACGTATCAAATGTTTCAAAGGTCTTTTACATTAACCGTGTTTAATGACGTCGGCCAAGGTTTTTATTTTTTCTGAAAGAAAGGGTTTTTCCTGGCTATCCACCAATGAGGTTATCGTCCTTTTTTATTTGAGCCAGAATGCTTGCACTTATTGATAAATACCCAGCCTGTGGCCCAAAAATAAAACCACAATGTGTACATGATTTTTGTTTACTGACGGTCCAACTATCATGGACTGTGCTATTTATCATGAGGTCTTCCAGGAGACTGATATGAAGAACGTTTTCCTTGGCTGAAGAAGGTGAAATTGGAAAATTCAGGAACACCACTTCTGAAGTGCCTATCTTAACAAGGGCCCAGTTGTTTCCTCCTCTACCTGCAACTCTTGGGGGTGGCTACAAATTGTTGTAAACCGCAATCATCATTAATGAAATCGTTATTTCGCTGTTGAGTGTTTACACAATTACATTGATTTCAAGATTGTCTGAATACTCTACTCAAATATCAAGAGCCTCGTGTCTACACTTCGTTTTTTTTTTTTTTTTATAGGAATAACTAAAATTGGGAACCAGAGTGTAGATCTATTGTTCTTGCAGTGACGGTTCTCTTAGAACATTTGATTTGCACTTTGGACATATTTTTTCAGACCAGTAAAAGAGTGCCTTGAGAAATGCTTTACACCTGCATATTGTGATTCAAAATTCTTTAAAGAGAAACTTCATCTACATGATAGGCAGAACACAACTGATAACAAGGAAGAAATCAAATTCTTGCAGAGAAGCACCACTGATTACTATTGTTTTCTCATTTGAACTCCTAGTCCAGCAGAATTATAAATAGTGCAGTCAACAACAAATGATTTTGCTTCCATATTATTGTTTGTGCTGTTAATTCTTCCACTTGTATTTTGTTTTTGTTTATTACATAAAATGCATTGAAGGATGTTTGAAATTAGTCCTCTGCTTCTCTCTGTTAATGCAACAAGCAGGCGTAAAACAAGTTCTCCAGTACTGGAATTTTCATAGATTTGCATGCCATTCTCATTCCCTGTCATCAAAGTGAGAGTCCCACGGTACCATAGAAAGCAGTAGAATAATACCTGCATAGAAGTCAATGTTAAGGGACATTCATTTTAATAGCTTATTGAACTCATTTAATTTTTTTTTTTTTTTTAAGTCCCTTAGAACACTCACTACAGAGGTTTTACTTCCAAATATCATTTACATCTATATAGACACATATGTTGTGACTAACCATCATGCCAGAACCTTACTAAAAACTGAGTATTCAGGCCTTGTGGGAGATATGGGAAAAAGAGGACCCACATAAGGACTCCATCTACTGCCTGCATCTGCATCTGGATCACAAAGTGAGAGAAAGTATAATATGTTGCACCTTTTTCCTAAAAGACATTAAAAGACAGAGTGAACTTTTTATCTGGCTACAAAAGCTGAAATCCAGTGATGCCCCTCTATCTGAGGACAGTGATCAATCCTTGCAGACTGAAACATCCTGTAAACAGGGTAGGTCTCCTGGAAAGTGCCTCCAGGATCACCAAAAAATGCTTTGAAAAAGACCCACCACGGATCTTAAGGGCACTTGAAGAAAAAATAATAATAATATTCTGACGAACGTGTGTCAAAAAAGAATCTCCTCTGAAAAAGTTCACTCTGAACCTACTATTCTGTCAGTGAAAGAGATTCCTCTGAAAAAAATCTTCAAAATCCCCACTATCTTCAACACAGATTTCCCATCTGCAAGAGCATCGTCAATGACACCTTACTCAACTGTAGCATCTATAGTGACTGCTTCTACTTCTACAACTAAATATACATTGGCATCTTCACCCATGATCTTCTCATCGCCTGTGGCGTCTGCAACAATCATAACAATATATGCCCTATCTGTTAAGAAAGCACCAACAGTCGCTTTACGACACGTTCAAATGTTGTCTCTAGTTAGTAATCTACAAAATATCCTTTAGGATTACTATAAATGGTTCCTGGACCCAGCAGCAGCTGCTTCCCCAGAAAAACGCAGAGACCTCTATATGTTATCCTCAGGTCTCCACAACAGTTACTCGCCAAGCGTGTGTTTAAGCTGCACTAACTTCTCAATTGTCCACACTGGCTGCTACCTTAGCTGATCCTCCAGCAGATGAGGCGTCTTCATTGATGGAGAGGAAAGAAGGAGAAATCTGAGACACAGCCTAAATCCCAAATGAACAGAATGACTACTTGATCCCAACACCATCCTCTCCTTTATCACCACTGGTGGATTCTCCGTCGGACATTAGTGGATTCTATAACCTTATAGAGAGGGCATCAAAAAGGTTTCAACTTCAGTTATCCACAAAACCGTTTGTTTGCTTCCTCTATGACTTTAAAGAGCCTGTGAAGAAATTCATCAGAGCCATCCCTATTGTGGACTTCCTCTAGGATGAGGGACTCAAGACAGTGGAAAATCCACCAACAGTCTTGGCAGTCTTAACTGGATAAAAAGTACAAAGCGCCGGAGGGCTCGCCCGCATGTTTAATTGACCACCCTAAACCGGACTTGGTGATATTGCAAGCGGCCCAGCGTCGCTTTAAAAATCCAGCCTGCGCCCCCCCCCCCCAATCTCCACAACATCAGTCAGTCATAGGCCTGACCATATCGGGAAGTGTTTTTCTTTCATGGCTGCCAACATAGCTAAGGCTGCAAAGTCACTGATTACCCCAGTCAACAAATGTGATATTGCTCCATATATTGACTTATTGCTAGAAGATGTCAAAGAGGAGGCCAGAAAAATTCTCCTGGCAGGGGAAAGAACATCTTCAGAGATTGTCTGCACAATAGATGTATCCTTGACCAGGTTCAGGCAACTGGCAGATGTTGCTGTCCTCAGAAGGCAGGGATGGCTGAAGGCCATATCCTTCAGGCCACAAATTCAGAGCAAGATCCTTGACATGCCTTTCGATGGTGAAACACTCTTGGGCAAGCACTTGGATGATGCTCTTCAAATGATAGACTGACACTGCCAAATTGCTTGGGACAGTACAGATGAGGAGACAGCACTTTCAGGGAGCTAGAGGCAGAAGATAATTTGCCTATAGAGGGGGCTACCAACCTTACAGGCACTAAAATCAGCCATTCCAAAGCCAATGTCTCTCCCAGTATTCCCAGCAACAATACAGACCACCGCCTCCAGCGGCATACAAGGCAAACAATCCTCCAGAGGTAGGGGTGCTGCCGGAACGCAGTGGCCTTTCAAAGGTGTTGGCTACCCCCCACTATCTGCAAAAGCAACTTGGGGATCAAATTTCAAATCATCTTCACCATTGATCCCTTTATTAAATCAGACAGATGGGTACTAGATGTCGCACGTGGTCACATGCTAGAATTTATTAAGAGGCCACCAAATGTTCCCCCCCCAAAAGGAGCTCCGAACTTCCCATCTAAAACAACTTCTGCTCCAAATATGAATCATGCCAAAAAGGAGCAATAGAGGAGGTCTCGAAGACTCAAAGGGGAATGGGGTTGCTTCTTCCTCATCTGAAAAAAGTCATGAGACTGGAGCACCATCTTAGATCTTTGGAGACTTAACAAATATTGAAGAAAACAATCATTTTGCATACCTTCCGGGATGTACTGCACCTTCACAATCAAGGAGAGCACATGATGGCTCTTAATCTCCAGGATGCATACTTTCATGTCCCAATTCACCCAAAGCATTGCAAGTTTCCATGATTCACAGTAGCTGGTACCCACTACTAATTCAAGGGACTACAGTTCAGTCGGAAATCGGCACCACGCATTTTCACCAAATGTCTGGCTCCAGCAGGAGCCTATCTCAGACGGAAATAGATCAGGTATTTCCATATCTGGACTGGCTAATCGAAGTGCCTACATCTCAACAAGGGATACAGCAGCCTATCTACGCCTCACTATCAACAAGCAGAAGTCTCATCTCAGTCTGACAACAGCCTTAACCTTCTTTCGAGCGCTGCTAGATGCCATGAAGACCAAATCATTTACCTCGCAAGAGGCAGGCAAAAATACAACAAATAGCACGGAAACTAAGTGGAAAATAGTCTTTTTTTTTTTTGGTTTGATTAAATAAGTCATTCCTCTGAATCTCCTCCCTGATCCCAAATTGCCACCTTCATAAGCCACCATTGCAAGAACAGTTGGAGAAACAATTGCTTCAAACCCAAAGGTCATTCAACAACATTCAGATTACTCCGACCATGTTCACAACCAAGTGCTGGTAGGCACAGAAAGCAAACCTTTCTAATGGTCTCACGTTCTTGCACCAGTTTTGGATTATGTGATGACGACGGACGCTTTCCTGGAATGATGCAGTGTCCACTTCCAGGACTTTACAATAAGTGGCAAATGGAATCGCTTTCAAAAGATGATGCACACAAACCTGCTGGAACTAAAAGCGATAGCCCAGGCCCTGATCTCCTTTTGCCCCAGAATAGCGAAATCAGTGCCAATCCGAATTGGCAATACCACCAGCATACATTACATATTTTACAGATTCCTGGAGAGAGAAATTAAGTATCTGTAGAAAATTAGAAAGACAATGGAGGAGAGCATACATTGAGCTTGGTAAAGTACAGTTAAGGATAGCTTTGGAGGATTATAAAGAAGAAATCAGGAAAGCCAAAAATGATTCCTGCACTAAAATAATAACATAAGTAACTAACAAACCAAAAAGATATTTAGACTGGTTAGTAATTTAGCCATATCCGACTGCACTATTCATACTGTAAAGCCTTCACATGAACTCTGTGATAAGCTTTCATATTTTTTAAAACAACATTTAATTAATTTTAGAAGATATTAAAATGACATCAAGCAGCAAGGCTCAATTCTTGACGGAGGGGAAGGCAAACACACCCCTTCCAGAATAATATAGTATAAAGTTAGACAGTATTGAACCTATGAAAGAGGAGGAATGTAAATAATTAGCACGGGCTATCTCCTCAGGCTTATTTCTGGTACCCTCTGCTTCCGTATGTCTGGATGGACAGATGAGGAATTACTCCCTAGTCTGCATAAAATATGTAATCCATCATTGAGGACCAGTACAGTACCTGAGGCATGAAAAAGCTCTGGTAACCCCATTATTGAAAAAACCTTCAGTGGATCGAAATGACATAAGCAACTACCACCCAATATCTCCTCTTCCCTAGCCAATCAAAATAGTGGAAAAATACATGAGTAAAGTACTTATAGATTTTTTTGGAGAAGCATACTATCCTGGAGGCCAAACAAAATTGGTCCGTCCAGCACATGGAACAGAGTCCACCCCAATTCTGACCCTGGATAAGTTGAAGATGGCAGTTGACAGAAGTCAGATAGCAGTACTGATATTAGATCTATCAGCGGCCTTTGACACCGCCAACCACCAGATATTGCCACAGAGACTCAAAGAAATAGGTGTGGAGGGGAACCCATTTACTGTGGTTTGAATAATTCCTGACAAATAGACAACAAGCAATCTCCAATCCCCCCATTCCAATCAAAGTTTAAGCAAACAGAATATGGGGTAGCTCAGGGCTCAACCCTGAGCCCCATTCTATTCAACATTTATATATACCCTTTATTAAGTCTGATTAGATCCTTTGGGATCTCTTTTGTGAATTATGCTGATAACACTCAGCTTATTGCAGAGGTCTTAAAACATTTTTGCTGTGAGCCCCCTGAACAAAATGTTTTTAAGTCGGGCCCCCTCCCAAACTTTATGGCAGTACTTTGGGGAGTGGAAGGGGGCATGATTACCATTTCAGGAGCACTTTTTTGTAGCTGATAATCCACACTAAGTGTGATACTTACAAAAGAGCAATTATGTCAAACAAAACACAACTCCTAATTTGGGTGGTGTGAATCCCTCGCTCCTGTGACCCATTGCAACTGCACCTGCTGCACTAATGATAGCTGCAGCCCTGAGTAGCAGACTGTCTTCTGCCTAGATTTCTAATCCTGGATTTATTTTTTCCCTCAAACCCTTTATAAAACGATTTGCACTAGGGACAGTGTAATTACCTATTTCTAAAAGGTATTCTTTAAAAGCAGTGGTTTTATCTTAAATGCTAAATCATTTTGTTGCAGCTTATCTTAAACTCAGGATCACTGGAACTATGCAATTTTGTGGCTGCAATACTTTCCACATAAGTATGGATTAGCAGCTTTTTCCACATAATCCACCATCTGCTGCATATTCCACTGATTTTAACAAAAAAAAGTTTCTAACGCAAACGGATCAAAAAGTTACTAAAAAGGCAACAACACATGTTGCCACGCAATGGAAGGCCCATCGCAAAGGTTGATAGACGCCTTTCTGTCGCTTATTGTAGAATTTGGATGTTAAACTGGCACTAATGAGGTGAAACATTTGCCCACGCAATGTTAGCATGTGTAAAATTCTGGCCGTGGGAGACTACAGAGATCCTGCAGTCATCGAAAGTAGTGCAGAATCTGGGTGTCTACACGCTCAACTCAGATAAGACCGAGCTCATCTTCTGAAACTCCACTTCAGCCTCGGACGACTCCTGGTGGTGCACATTGCTCAGCGCCCCGCCTTCTCCAACTGACCACGGCCGCAACCTAGGAATCATCCTCAGCTCTTCCCTATCAGTGACTCAACAGGTAAATGTGGTTACCTCCTCCTCCTGGCACGCCCTGTGCCAACTCCGCAAAATCTTCAAATGGATCAGTCGACTGCCGCAAGACAGTCACCCCTTAGTCACAAGCAAGCTCGACTACGGCAACGCACTCTACGCTGGCACCACAACAAAAAACATCAGGAAACTCCAGATTTGTCCTGAACCTCCCCTGCCAGGAACATATCTCCCAGCACCTGAGGCCCCTCCATTGTCTTCTGGTGGAGAAACGAATCCTCTTCAGTCTACTCACCCACCTACAAGGCTATTCACAACATCTGACCAGCCTACCTGAACCAATCACAGCTCCCTCCATAACCCCGCCAGACCCCTCCGCTCCGCCCTGCAGTTACTAGCCACCATCCCACACATGTGGGAAAACCACCACGGAGGGAGGTCTTTCACCTACCTCGCAGCAAATAATTGGAACAACCTGCCCATGCATCTCAGACAAAGCCCATCATTCACCATCTTCAGGAAGGAGGCCCAACCCATACCACCCCCCCCCCCCCCCCCCAACACACACACACACACACACACCTTGAGACCCTCACAGATGAGTAGTTGCGCTTTACAAAAACAGATCTGGTTTGCTCAGAAACCTGAGGAAAATTGTTCCATTACTGCCTCCGCCAGCACGTAGACAGGTGGTACAAAGTGCAAGTCTTGAGTAGATTTGATTACTGTAATGTGTTGCTGCTTGGAGCACCTGTGTACCTTATCAACAGACTGTATAGGGTACAAATATTTTCAGCAAAACAGGCCTTTAAGAAAACAAGAATGGATTCATTGTCAGAGCCTTGAGGGCCTTACACTGGCTGCCTGTGAAGGAACAAATCACTTTCAAGGCTCTATGGTATAGTTCATAAAGCTATAAATGGCACTGGACCAGTATTGCTGCAAAAGAGATGTTACTACAAGCCCAGTAGGAACTTAAGTTCTGCTACAGCAAACGTGATCCAGAAGCAAAAATTCAGGAAGGGCAGGAGGGAGGTTGTTGAAGATCAAAGCAGCCCAGATATAGAAGATTTACCTGCTTGCTGAGCTCAGAGCCTACAGAAATCTATTTAGTTTTAGGAAAACCTAAAAACCTGGCTTTTTCCCAAAAAGACTAGATTTTGAAGGTTTGGGGTGGGTGTGTAAATGTTTAGAGGCAGTTCATTGGGGGCAGAGGGAACTTGGTTGACGTGATGCAGCGCTAACATACCAGTAATGGTGGATGTCACACTTAATAAATGTTGGTTCATTCTTTCAAACACAAGCATGTGGGGGCAGGTGTTCGCAAGCACTCGCAAGCGCAGGAAATCTGGAAATGGGATCTTCAGCATCAAATAACGCAAGGCAGAGCATCAGTTAGGAGCAACCGGTGCCCTTGCAGAAACACTGAATGAGTAGGAGGCCAGCTGTCATGAATGGGACATCGACCAACAAACTCAGGACAGGATCTTCGATCAAAGGGGCAAACCAAATTTAGATCTCTTCGCGACAAGGGAGAATCAGAAATGCCAATTCTGGTACCCTCAGGAGGGATGGTGAGGGAATGCATTTTCGATAACATAGTCAGGGATCTGTGCATACACTTTTTCCCTCAATCCTGTTAATCCTGAACTTCCGCAGGAAACTGAAGAGGGAACCTTGTTTGGATACTCCTGATTGCCCCCAGGTGGCGCAGGCAGGTCCACTTCAAGAGCTCCTGCTCCTCACAGAACAAGCCCATATTCAGTTGAAGGCTTCTGACTATGAACAAAGGCCAGGTCCTTCATCCCAACCTGACATCCCTTCACTTACTGGCCTGACTCCTGAGTTCAATGAACTTGCTGCACTAGATATTCCTTCAAATTGTAGAGAATTTCTGGCGAAGGCCAGCGCAACGGACACTAATGAAACATACAGACTTAAATGGAAAATGTCTTTGTATCTAAAGTTCACCTGATCTATTCACCTGCTTCTCTCATACCTTCTTCAGTTTTCAAAATCAGGATTATCCCAAACTTACATGAAAGTACACCTGGCAGTGATCTATTGATTCAGAACAGCAAATAAAGGATAATAAAGCAATTCCACAAAGGCTTCCTCAGAACGTTTCCTCTGGTAGAGGTGCCGCCTCAGTGTTGTGCTGGCACAGTTAATGAAGGCCCCATCTGAGCCCATCCATAAAACAGAATTAAAATGTTTAACTTGGAAAACAACACTCCTTGTAGCGCTAACTTCAGCAAGGAAATTCGGCGACATTCAAGCATTCATGATAAAGGAACCAATCCAACACAATTGGCCAAGACATTGTGCTGCTTAGGGCCTATATTTATACCAAAACTTCCTTCAGGTCTTCATCTGAATGAACCCATTGTATTAAGAATCCTTTTTGTTAATCCACAAACTGGCAGAGAAGTCTTTACTTACATTGGACATCAAAATATTGAATTTTATTTTCACTGTGCTCGTCAGATCTGCAAAGTGGATCAGTTGTGTTGCCTATGGAAACCGACAGAAGGGATTACCAGTTTCCTAACAGACTATAGCTAGATGGATTGCAGCTACTTTACAGCTCTGTCCCAACCAGGCTGGTAATCCATTGACCAAAAAGGCCAAAGCTCATTCAACCAGGGCTATCTCTACCACTAAAGGTCTCTTTGCTGGTTTGCCTATTCAGCAGATATGCTGAGCAGCTACATTGCCCACATGCATACCTTCACACAGCATTGCCTTGAATCTTCAGATGAGCAATGTGGCTCCTGGGACAAGCAATATTGCACCATCTGTTTCAACAAGGTGAGCAATTTTTAACTAGCTTTCCCATCATCTGCTATATATTATATTATGATATTTGCAAGTGTTAACTGCCGGTTATTCTGATTCAGGCACGTGAATCTATGAAAGATTCAGTACTGGAGAAGAAAATTAGTTACCTGTAACCGTAGGTTCGATGGCATGTGTAGCTGCAGATACACATGTTGTGCATAGTCCGCCGTCTGGTGTTGGGTCGGAGTGTTACAGGTTGTTTTTCTTTGAAGAAGTATTTTCGAGTCCAGAGACCGAGGGACTCCTCCTCCTTCGTTCCATTGCGCATGAGCGTCGACTCCATGTTAGATTGTTTTTTTTCCGCCATCGGGTTCGGATGTGTTCCTTTTCGCTCCGGGTTTCGGGACGGAAAGATAGTCTTAACTTCGGAAAACTACGTCGGTATTGTTTCGCTCAGGATCGGGTAAGAATAGAATCGACACTGAATCGTGAAGAGCTCCGGTAGCCCTTCGGGGTAATTTCGATCCCCCGTCGGGGCCTGGTCGGCCCGACCGCGTGTAACATCGACACTGATGGAACGGACCCCGTTCCGATTCTGTCCTAAATGCCACAATAAATATCCATATACAGACCAACATTTGGTCTGTAACTTGTGCCTGTCGCCCGAGCACAAGGAAGAAACGTGTGAGGCCTGTCGTGCGTTTCGGTCCCGAAAAACGCTCCGTGACCGGCGAGCCAGAAGATTGCAGATGGCGTCCACGCCGACAGGACACCGAGAGTTCGAGGGACAAGGAGAAGAAGAGGAAGCCTTCTCCATCCATGAATCGGACTCGGAGGAATTCGACGTCGAAGAAACCGTGAGTAAGACGTCGAAGCAAGCACCACACAAAACAGACAAGGCCCAGGGGACGCCACTGCCAACAGGCCATGGCTCAACCCATAAAGTAGGTGACCGTCCATCGGCACCGAAAAAGGCCGAACTGGTGCCGAGATCGTCCGACTCGGGTCGAGACACAGGCACGCAGCAATCTCGGGACGAGAAAGTGCTGCCGAAAAAGATTGACGCCGAGACAGCGGAACCGAAGCTGCTCGGCGCAGAGACAGCGGCACCGAGGAAGCTCGACGCCGAAAAAGAAAAAATTCGCCTCGGAGCCGAAAACAAGCAGAGACACAGTTTCGGTGCCAAAACGACCAGCAACCGAACCAACTGCCAGCTCATATACAGAGGAACAATCACTGTCCTCTCAAATGCGCAAACACAGATTTGAAGAAGAGTTACAAACCACTGATGTAGACCACACACAAAAGCGGATCTTCATACAAAGTGGGACAGGGAAAATCAGCACTCTTCCCCCATCAGGAAAAAAAGGAGACTCGAGTTCCAAACTCAAGAACAAACACCACAAAAAATGGTGAAGAAGGTAACTCCGCCACCCTCTCCTCCACCTGTAACTCACATATCACCGGCACAGACTCCGTCACATTCACCGGCTCATACCACCATGAGCCAAGATGACCAAGACGCTTGGGACCTATACGACGCCCCAGTATCAGACAATAGTCCTGAGTCGTACCCTACCAAGCCCTCGCCACCTGAGGACAGCACAGCGTATGCACAGGTGGTAGCTAGGGCAGCAGAGTTCCATAACGTGTTGTTACACACAGAACCTGTCGAGGATGACTTCCTTTTCAACACCCTCTCCTCCACCCATAGCACCTACCAAAGCCTGCCTATGCTTCCAGGAATGCTAAGGCACGCAAAGCAGATCTTCAAAGAACCGGTCAAGAGTAGAGCGATAACTCCAAGGGTGGAGAAAAAATAGAAAGCACCGCCCACGGACCCTGCTTTTATCACCTCACAACTGCCACCAGATTCAGTCGTGGTAGGGGCAGCTCTCAAGAGAGCCAACTCGCACACATCAGGCGAGGCACCACCTCTGGATAAAGAGAGCCGCAAGTTCGACGCAGCTGGGAAAAGGGTCGCAGTACAAGCTGCAAACCAGTGGCGCATCGCGAACTCTCAGGCGCTCCTAGCGCGATATGATAGAGCCCATTGGGACGAGATGCAGCATCTCATCGAGCATCTGCCCAAAGAATTTCAAAAACGGGCAAAACAAGTGGTTGAGGAGGGACAAAACATCTCCAATAACCAAATACGCTCCTCTATGGACGCAGCTGACACAGCTGCAAGAACAATAAATACCGCAGTAACCATAAGAAGGCACGCATGGTTGTGCACATCTGGCTTTAAACCGGAAATACAGCAAGCGGTGCTCAATATGCCGTTCAATGAACAGCAATTGTTTGGACCCGAAGTGGACACGGCAATTGAGAAATTGAAAAAGGACACTGACACAGCCAAGGCCATGGGCGCACTCTATTCCCCGCAGGGCAGAGGCACTTTCGGCACCTTCCGCAAAACAACTTTCAGAGGGGGGTTTCGGGGTCAAGCCACACAAGCCAGCACCTCACAATCAACAACGTCTACCTACCAGGGACAGTACCAAAGGGGAGGCTTTCGGGGCCAGTACAGAGGAGGACAATTCCCTAGAAACCGGGGAAAATTTCAAAGTCCAAAAACCCCTACAACCAAACAGTGACTCACAAGTCACTCAACCCCTTCACACAACACCAGTGGGGGGAAGACTAAGTCAGTTTTACAAATCCTGGGAGGAGATAACAACAGACACTTGGGTCTTAGCAATTATCCGACATGGTTATTGCATAGAATTTCTCCAACTCCCACCAAATGTCCCACCAAAAACACAGAATATGTCAAAACAACATTTAGACCTTCTAGAACTAGAAGTTCAAGCATTACTACAAAAGGACGCAATAGAATTGGTACTATGTACACAAGTAAACACAGGAGTTTACTCACTGTACTTTCTAATACCAAAAAAGGACAAAACACTGAGACCAATCCTAGATCTCAGAACACTAAACACCTACATCAAATCAGAACACTTTCACATGGTCACGCTACAAGACGTGTTACCACTGCTAAAGCAACAAGACTACATGACAACCTTCGATCTAAAGGACGCGTATTTCCACATACCGATACATCCCTCGCACAGGAAATACCTAAGGTTCGTATTCAAGGGAGTACATTACCAATTCAAAGTGTTGCCGTTCGGTATAACAACCGCACCAAGAGTATTCACAAAATGCCTAGCAGTAGTAGCTGCACACATCAGAAGGCAGCAAATACACGTATTCCCGTACCTAGACGATTGGCTAATCAAGACCAACTCCCTAACAAAGTGTTCACAACACACAGATTGTCATACAAACCCTCTACAAACTCGGTTTCTCCATCAACTACACAAAATCTCACATTCTGCCGTGCAAAACACAGCAATACTTAGGAGCGACAATCAACACAAGAAGGGGAATAGCCACTCCAAGTCCACAAAGGGTTCAAAATGTTCACAAGGTTATACAAGCCATGTATCCAACACAAAAGATACAGGCAAAGACGGTATTAAAACTCCTAGGCATGATGTCCTCATGCATAGCCATTGTCCCAAACGCAAGACTGCACATGAGGCCCTTACAACAGTGCCTAGCATCACAGTGGTCACATGCACAGGGTCACCTTCTAGATCTGGTGTTGATAGACCACCAAACATGCATCTCTCTTCTATGGTGTAACAGTATAAATTTAAACAAAGGGCGGCCTTTCCAAGACCCAGTGCCACAATACGTGATAACAACAGATGCTTCCATGACAGGGTGGGAAGCACACCTCAATCAACACAGCATCCAAGGACAATGGGACATACATCAAACAAAACTGCATATAAATCACCTCGAATTGTTAGCAGTATTCCTAGCGTTGAAAGCATTTCAACCCATCATAACCCACAAATACATTCTTGTCAAAACAGACAACATGACAACAATGTATTATCTAATCAAACAGGGGGGAACACACTCGACACAGCTGTGCCTCCTGGCACAAAAGATATGGCAATGGGCAATTCACAACCACATTCGCCTAATAGCACAATTTATTCCAGGGATCCAAAATCAACTAGCAGACAATCTCTCTCGAGATCACCAACAGGTCCACGAATGGGAGATTCACCCCCAAATTCTAAACACTTACTTCAAAATTTGGGGGACACCTCAAATAGACCTATTTGCAACAAAGGAGAACGCAAAATGCCAAAACTTCGCATCCAGGTACCCACACAGGCAGTCTCAAGGCAATGCTCTATGGATGAACTGGTCAGGGATATTTGCGTACGCTTTTCCCCCTCTCCCTCTCCTTCCATATCTAGTAAACAAATTGAGTCAAAACAAACTCAAACTCATACTAATAACACCAACATGGGCAAGACAACCTTGGTACACTACACTACTAGACCTGTCAGTAGTACCCCATGTCAGGTTGCCCAACAGACCAGATCTGTTAACACAACACAAACAACCGATCAGGCATCCAAACCCAGCATCGCTGAATCTAGCAATCTGGCTCCTGAGATCCTAGAATTCGGACATTTAAACCTCACCCAAGAATGTATGGAAGTCATAAAACAAGCTAGAAGACCATCCACTAGACACTGCTATGCAAGCAAATGGAAAATATTTGTTTGCTACTGCCATAATAATCAAGTTCAACCATTACATGCATCTCCAAAGGATGTACTGGGATACTTACTACATTTACAGAAATCAAATCTAGCCTTCTCTTCCATAAAGATACACCTCGCAGCAATATCTGCATACCTGCAGATTACCCATTCAACTTCACTATTTAGGATACCTGTCATTAAAGCGTTTATGGAAGGCCTAAAAAGAATTATACCACCAAGAACACCACCTGTTCCTTCATGGAACCTCAACATCGTCTTAACAAGACTCATGGGCCCACCTTTTGAACCCATGCACTCATGCGAAATGCAATTCTTAACGTGGAAGGTTGCATTTCTCATTGCCATCACATCTCTAAGAAGAGTAAGTAAAATTCAGGTGTTTACTATACAAGAACCTTTTATTCAAATACACAAAAATAAAGTAGTCCTAAGAACCAATCCAAAATTTTTACCAAAAGTTATTTCGCCGTTCCACTTAAATCAAACGGTAGAACTACCAGTGTTCTTCCCACAGCCAGACTCAGTAGCTGAAAGGGCACTACATACATTAGACATCAGAAGAGCACTAATGTACTACATTGACAGAACAAAAGAAATAAGGAAAACAAAACAACTGTTTATTGCATTTCAAAAACCTCATACAGGAAACCCAATAGCAAAACAGGGTATAGCCAGATGGATAGTTAAGTGCATCCAAACCTGCTACCTTAAAGCAAAGAGAGAACTGCCCATTACACCAAGTGCACATTCAACCAGAAAGAAAGGCGCTACCATGGCCTTCCTAGGAAACATTCCAATGAACGAGATATGTAAGGCAGCCACATGGTCTACGCCTCACACATTTACTAAGCACTACTGTGTAGACGTGCTATCCGCACAACAAGCCACAGTAGGTCAAGCCGTACTAAGAACTTTATTTCAGACTACTTCCACTCCTACAGGCTGAGCCACCGCTTTTGGGGAGATAACTGCTTACTAGTCTATGCACAACATGTGTATCTGCAGCTACACATGCCATCGAACTGAAAATGTCACTTACCCAGTGTACATCTGTTCGTGGCATTAGTCGCTGCAGATTCACATGTGCCCACCCACCTCCCCGGGAGCCTGTAGCCGTTTGGAAGTTATCTTCAACATTTGTACATTTGTAAATATATTACTTAAACCTTAGTTGGTACATACTTATTAATTCCATTGCATGGGCACTATTACTAACATACACAACTCCTACCTCACCCTCTGCGGGGGAAAACAATCTAACATGGAGTCGACGCCCATGCGCAATGGAACGAAGGAGGAGGAGTCCCTCGGTCTCGGGACTCGAAAATACTTCTTCGAAGAAAAACAACCTGTAACACTCCGACCCAACACCAGACGGCGGACTATGCACAACATGTGAATCTGCAGCGACTAATGCCACGAACAGATGTACACTGGGTAAGTGACATTTTCATTCTCCAGTATTGGTCTCTTTAATAGATTCACATGTGACACCCCTCCTCCCCAGGGAAGGGAAGTATGAAAACAGGATGAATATGCAGGGACAGCAGGAGTTTCAGTCTATATGTTACAGGATTTACTTGATGTATGATCTTCTATAGTCCTATATATTTCGGATGGAAAGCAATCTCCTTTCTAAACGTTAAATGTTTTGTCGGAAGCCACACGGCTTCATTTGGATGATAGAGAGGTCCAATTCTATGTGTTTTGTCATAGTGGAATCTGTACTGTTTCTTGGTTTTTCCCAAATGTTCTTTTATGTGTTTGAGTTCAATGCATGTGTCACAGAATCTTTTACCGCTGGTGTAGTTTGCATAGATAGCTAGTTCACTGGTAAAGTATTGAGATGATACTTAAAAATCCCAGTAATGGAGTGGTGTCTGTCAAAGAATGATAGGAATTATTATATGCTAAGTCTGCCAGCCAATGGAGTTCCACCAAAGCAGTGTCCGCATTGTTAGCTTAGCAGCATAGGAATTGCTTTATACTCTTGTTTAGTCTCTCGGTTTGACCATCCGCTTGTGGATGATAGCTTGTGGAAAGAGTGAATGTGATGTATAATGAAGAGCACCAGGTTTGCCAAAAAATGAGATGTAAATTGACTTCCTTGGTCAGATAGAATTATCTTTGGCAGGCCATGTAAACGAATGACTTGTTGAAGTAGTAATTTGGCTAATTGACTAGAAGTCACTAGGAGGGGTTTACTAGCAACAAAGTATGCGTACTTAGTAAAACTGTCAACTATGACTAAAATCACTGTATGTTGTTGTACCTTAGATAACCCTGTGATGAAGACTATAGAGATGTGTTCCAAAGGTAAAGACTGAGTTTTTAAAGGTTGTAATAAACCTTTTGGTTTGCTGTGGTCTGTTTTACATCGCACACAAGTTTCACAGTCCTGTAGTTTTTGCATGATATTTTTCTCAGTCAGCCACCAGAAATATCTTTCATAACTTCTAATTTCTTTTTCGGACTAGGATGACCTGCTATGGGATTGACATGTACCATAGAAAGGCTGTTTGTTGAAGTTCTTGAGTGGGCAAATAAACTTTGGAGTTATGCAATGGTAACCCTGACATTATAGCACATTTATCGCTCTGTTCGAGCCATTCCAGCCAGTTCGTAATCGGGAAGTGTTTCGGATATCATCAAGGAAATTTACTGCAGAAGTGATGACAATACCTCTGACTGTGCTATAATTGATTGTGAGTTTCTAGTGAAGTGTGTCAGAAAATAATTTTGTCTGGACAAGGCATCTGCTTTGTGATTGTTTAGCCCGAGTCTAAATGTTACAGTAAAGTCGAACTCCTCGAAGAAATCATCCAACGCAATTGTTGTGGAATAAGTATTCTTGCTGAACTCATGAATTGTAAGTTTTGATGAACTGTATAGACTGTGATAGTGTGTTCTGCCCCTAAAAGGTAGTGTCTCCATTCCTTAAAAGCATCTCTGATGGCTAATCAATCTTTTTCGGCAATGGTGTAATTTTGTTCTGCTCTATTTAGTTTTCTGGACATGTATCAACATCAGTGTGCCTTTGAGATAAGATAGCTCCAATCGCTACATCGGAAGCCTCTACTTCCACTAAGAATGGTTTCTTGGTGTCGGGATACGCTAACACCTGTGCTGTGGTAAAAGTATGTTTTAATTTTTGGAAGTCTAGTTATGCTTCTGATGACCATTCAAAGTTTACCTTTTTCCTTTAAAAAACAAATTGGAGCCACCGTCTGGGGAAAAATGGTCTATGATATGGCAATAAAAATTCACAAAGACAAAAAAAAAAAAAACACTAAATGTCTCTTACAGATTTTGGTGATGGCCAGTCAGCTATTGCTTGTATTTTTCTTATGGGCGTTTGCATACAGGGTGGTGTGAGGATCATTCTTAAACTCTACGTAGGTGGCATGAAATTTGCACTTGCTTAGCTTAAAATACAAATGATGTTTTCGTAAGACCAACAGAACCTGCTTTACGTGATTTTCATGGATATCTATTGTCTGAGTAAATAAGGATGATACCTATATATACACACACGATGACCAAGATCTAAAAAGTCTTGCAGCACATCCTTCAGAAAAAAACTGGAATGCGGCTGGGGCATTGCAGAGGCTAAAGGGCATGACCAAATATTTGACGAGCCCATATCGTATTTTAGAAGTGGTTTTCCACTTGTCCCCTTCTCTAATTCGGACTAGGTGATACGCTCCACGTAGATTCAATTTTGTATAGATTACAGCTGACTTGACATGATCTAGCAAGACCGGAATGAAAGGGTATTTATTCTTCACCGTGATTTTATTTAGTGCCCTTTAATCAATGCGTGTTCTCAACTCCCCATTGGCTTAGTTACACAGAAGAGTGGAGATGCCGCAGGAGAACGTGAAGGGCGAATAAATACGTTAGCAAGGTATTGGTGTAAATATTGTCGTAGATGTTTATTCTGTTTCTCAGAGAGTGCATACATTCGGCAGCTTGGTATTATGGATCCTGGAGTTAGATCAGTTTGACAGGCAAAAGACATATGAGGTGGCAGAATTGCTTCTTTTATTTTTACTGAAAACATCCTCAAATTGGTGATATTGGTGTGGCAATTCATTCTCTTTCTCTGCCGCAGGGGCAATCTGTACAAGGGTAACTTTCTTTGCTGTCCTTAGGCCAGGATAATCACTGGTCAGCACAATATTGTGATAGGAAATGTAATTCTTGAGCTTGCCAGTCTATAATAGGATTATGTAGCACTAACCATGGCATTCCTAGAATTAAACCATGTTGTGGGGCTTGAGTGACATCCAATTGAATGTATTCTGTGTGAATTTGACTTTCTTTGGACTTACAAGTCATATTAATTTGGCTAGTTTTCATAGTTACGGGTCCCCCAGATAACATTTTGCCATCAACTGCTTGAACTAGTTCCGGAATTCCTTTGCGGACACAAGGGATACCTAGGCTTTGGGCTATGTTGAGATCTACAAAACTGCCAGTGGTCCCTAAGTCAATCAACATCTGGAGTGTATGCATTTGCTCTCCCAAAGAAAGACAAGGTTAAACCAAAATTGACTTAATTAGTTGCACATGAGTTAGCTAAAGGGTAGGCAAGTGTACCTAAGAGGTCCCCTTCTTTTCGTCTTTGGCTTTTTAGTTTTCTGTCGCACCATCTTTGGGCTAAACATTTGTCCTTTTGGTTTTACCGTTCATTCCTTCACAATGTGGCCTTTGTGACCACCATAAAGACCTTGTCAGTTACGTCTCAGTGTTTCCTTTTCCTCTTTAGTTAGAGGTTGTCTAAGGGTACTAATCTCTTTTGGCTCCACGGTTGAATCAGCTGGCGGTATCTACACTTTTGGTTTGTTAGATTACCAGCCTGCTCTTTCGGGTCTTTCTGTCCCCCTTTCTTTCCGCCAAATGATGATCAAGGCGTAAGGTGATTCATCAATTCATTAAAAGTAGTTGATTGTATGTCTATTTGAGCCAAAATATTTTTTAAATTCAGCTTTTAGACCTTGTTAAAGTACAGCCAACCTATTTTTCTGGCCAGGATGTTTCCGCAATAAGACGATTGAAATGAGACAAATAGGTTATCAAATCCGTAGTCCCCTGCTTAAGTTCAAACAACTCAGCCGATAGTCACAGAACACCGGTCAATAACTTTCTCAAGTTCCTCCACAAACCTTTGCCAATTATATAACAAAGGATTGTCATGTCGTACTAGAGGAACAGCCCATGTGGCAACATCTCCTGACAAATAGGATACCAGGAATGCTATTCTGGATTGAGGGTCAAGAAAGGCACGTGGCCTATAGGTGAAGTGCAGTTCAACCGGGTAGGAAAAACCTGTACTTTGGTTGGGTCCCCTGCAAATCTTTCAGGGAGGAGCCAAAGTAATCTGTGTAGGCAGATTTACTGCAATATTTGTTGGTGACTGCTGACTCGTGCTGTGCCTGGGGAGGACCTGCAGCTCCATGACTGTTCCCCACCTGTTGCTGTAACTGATTTACTCTGTCTGCATACAAGGATGCTGCGCTTTTAGATTCTGCTAGATGTTTTTGCATTTCAGTAATAACTTTAATTACATCATCCAGGGTGGCCTTTGTAAAGTCCAGTACAGACCGGGAGGAAAATAATTTGTGGGCTCACTATTGTCAGATGAGCCTCAGTTCCTCGGGATCTGTAAGAAGCTCTACAAGGCCCACCTCCAGGCACCTTCAAATCCGTATTCTATTATAGCACGGATTATTAGAGTGGCCAGGCGAGGGGACACATGTGGGAAGGGTTCAGCGGGGTAGGGGATCTGAAAAGCACTGTGATTAAACAATTCTCAAATAAAGTTCTTAGGCATAAGAAAACAATGCTTTGTAAATCTCGACTCATTCATTGAAACTTCGGGAGGGTCTCCTATCTCAGTAATGCTGCCTTAAGGATGAGCCTTTATTAGAATAATAAGACTCACTGAGGTTCTTATTAATCAATAGTTCTCAATAGTCTTCAAATATCCCAAACACTCTCATTCATACATGTCAAACATGATACTCTCCAGTAAAAATGCCAAGTACGCAACTTCCTTAAAACAATCACAAAACGTAATAAGTCAATGTCAACTTGCGAAAGGAATGCTAAATTATCACATGTAATTGTTTTTTAGAATAACACTTGTTCCGTTGTCTCAATAAATTTGTAGTAACACTGCCATGAAATGTGCTCGTTAATGAGCCTTGAAAAGAAAGGTGAATAAACCTTACCGTTCAAAACATGGCCTGTTATGAGCCAGCGTGGGAGGGAAGAAACTTCCTCATGCCTGTTGCGTCCCCAGAAGATCAAGTGAAAGAGCCCAGGATTGGTCGAGTGGAAATCACAGCCATGGCTAGAGTAGATGATGTGGTGCCGAGAGTGCCGTAAGAAGAATCCTGCGGGAGCCAGCGGCCTGACAGCAATATCTTCTGCAAATAGGGGAAACTGGAAACGTGGAAGGCAGACAGGAAACTAGCTCACCTCTGGCTGGCTCCAGAAACAATAGTGAGCACTCGATGTTGGATGGGGCTGGTTTTATACAAGCAGCATACCAATGATAATCAATTTTAGTTATGGATTTAAGTGCAATATTGTACGTTCTGAGTTTCTGCAACTTATCTATATAGGTTAATGTAAATACGAACAAGGAAACCACCAGTTAGCACAGTCTGCCTCATGAGTTTTCCCACATAAGTGCTTGGTGCTCAGAGGTTTCAATAACACCACAGTCAATGTGGGGAGTTGTTGGGGGGCGGGCCCTAGATCGGGCACCACCCGAGGTCTGACAGATGTAGACCCACCCTAGGGACTTTATATTCAGATGTACAAGCCAGGATGACAATGTCATAAGGGTGTGTCTAATTAATATGAATGCAACAGAGGTCATCTAAAACAGATATATGAAATGAATTTGGATACATTACATATATATTTATATATGTCAGATAAATGTGTAACAATTTATTTTCATTTAGCAAAGCATATATATTTGTAGTTCTTACGTTTCCACTACTAGACTGTCACGTTTTACAATCTATATAAAATACATTGTGTTTGCAAAAGTACATACCAATGATAATAGCTATAAGCCAATTTAAAAAGAATTCAGTATAAAGGCAAAAAAGTCCATTTAACAAAGAAAGAAAAATGTTCTATTTCATATGGGCTTTATGGTAAAACGTGAAAAAGGCAGGTATGTTTTGTTGGTTGACTTATTGAGATCAGTCCTCGTCAAGACACGTTGACATTGTCAGGTACACATGCAGCATAGGTGTGATATTTGCAAAATCCATATGGAGCATGTTTGTAGTTGGCAGTTGCGATGCTGAATGGACCAGCAGTTGGTTACTCGTTTGAGGCACTTAACGTTTGTGGCACTGCTCCTTCAGTAACTTGAAAAACAAAGGTTCAGATCATTCATTAAGAGCTTAATCCAAGAGTGCCACTGGTGATGCTGCTCTTCCATAAGTTACTGCCTGTAGAAAGGAGATGTACATCGCTTGGCATTCTCCGGTGCTCTTTTAGATGTTGTAAAATGAGTTCCATGCTGCACTCTGTTCCAGATGTCGATCCAAGACCATATCCATTTGACAATAAATGCACCAGAAAACAGGTCTCACTTGGATTCCATTGATTTTTGCAGAAAGTCAGTGTCCAGTCCACATTGAGCTTGGATAGCCAAACATGTCCCATATAGATTGCCAGAGTTTCTCTGAAGCTTTTTTCAGCTGAATATAACTGTTCCATGTTGTTTTCCATGACAAAGCAGGAGGAAGATGTTACCACAGCCAGATAGCAATATTTAGATTGGGAATGCTTTTAAATAGCTATGGCCAGGAATGTTCCAAAAAGGCTGGAGAATATAGAATGGGGAAAATGACAATCAGTCCAAATACTGCTTTAAATCCTGCTATTAAACCAGTTCCAATATTCTTAAAAAGAAAAAAAAAAAGCAGCAGTTGTAGAGGAATTAAAGATTGTTTGCACAATATCTGCAAAATGTGTAGGGTATTGTATATTTAACAGCTGCTGCAGTCTGAGCTATCTGTAAGTTGTAAACTTCAACCACAGAAGTCAAATGGAATTCTTTTGGCAAGATAATAGTCAGTAGTTTCTTCAAATCACCAAGATGCATGTATGTCATACTAATTCTAGGCGTAGAGATGTTTCTAATAACATTGCAAGGTGGTGGATACAGGGTCTTTCCACAACACTGTATTGTTTCTGAAGCTGTTACCAAGTACGGCTGGCCACAGCAAGTAACATTTGTTAGAAACAGATAGGAGCTGTTAATCAAAAGCTCTTGAAGGAGATCATGCAAAAGGGGAAATGTATAAAGTACAGCTTAACCGTGGCATTACAGCGCTACACCTTTCATGCCGAGATATGCTGTCACAGAAAAGGGAGTGTCCTGGAGGGTTCCAGCATTTTGCAGTCCTGATAAACACAGGGTTATCCTTATTTTCATTTAATCAGATGTGGGTGAAAGTGAATTCCTATGAATAGAACAATTGTGAATTGTGCACCTTTTCATCCCATCCAATAGATTTATATTTTTAACAGTCATGAAAATGAAAAGTGGTTATCGGTTTAGAAATAGTTCTGTGCAGTAATCAAGTAAACATTGGTGAGTTACCGACTGTAAATTATGCATCCTCAACTTGTTCTACTGTATACTGAATAACGTATAGGTGGACTCTTTGTTATTCAGTGTATTTTGCGCAAGGGGTCAAATTATATGGTTCACTGAATATTGTAACCCCCACAGATGTGTGTGTATTGTAGCATGGATCTTGATGATTATGTTTGGGTCCAGGAGTGTTATAAAGGAAACACTGCTTGCATGTTTTAGAACTATAAGGAGCATAGGTCCAGACCCTCAAAATAAATTTGGGTTTAGTTATAGGTTCCGTTTTATATCATGCCACTTACTTCGGTTTCAGACATATTTAGAGAAAACTGCCACTATTGAACATGTTCAGATTAACTTTTAGAATGGAAGGTTGTTTAAATCTTTCATTGTTCCAAATTCCCGACGTGTAGTGTGTTGAATAGTTTTATTTAGAAATAGCATTTCTGTTGGTATTAAAGAGGCTCTCTTAGTAAGACTTCTTTGCATTTAGTTTGTCTAAATTTGATTCCCCCAAATGCTTTTCTCATCTATATTTGGTTTTCAATATTCATATCTTTGAATAGCCAAGTTTTGACTAAACTCAATATAAATCAGCTTTTTGGTAGTTTTTCAAAGGATGCTGTGGCGTGTGGAAGAATATTTCTGGTGGGGGGTGGGGGGGCTCCCCCAATATTCCCATTGTGTGTAATCATGAACTTATCTAGGAAAACTAATCCTGCTTATGAAGTAGTTTGCATAGTGATGACACCACAATTCTTTGTAATTTGCTGAATTCAAATAAGGATCTGATCATTCAAAGTTGCATATGCCTACAAATCAGACCTCATTCTTTTAAAAACGCATCTATTCTAAACCTCAGCTAGACTCGCTTTGGTCTTGCAGGTCTGTCTATCTTCGTGCCAGAAGGCCATTCGGGCGTAGCTATGCGCTGTATAAGACACCACAAACAGAACAGAATTTACAGTCTCAATGTCCCAATCATGTAAAAGAGAATCCGGTATTATAACATCATGCAGTGTAACCTTTATCACATAAGGCAATTGCAATGTCTCAGTAAAACCCATAATCTTTCCCAGGCTGTGCCCTCAGGCACAGGATACTCTGTAATATTTGTGGAGTAAAAATCTATTTGGGTTCTGTTTGACAAAGAGTGAGGTTCTGCTCATAAACCTCAGGTGTTGTAATCGTCATTGCAGGGATGTAATGTTTGAGTAGTAAAACAACAAATATTGACAACCACTTGATAAGAAAAGTTCCTAAAGTGATCTAGGCTTAGGACCATGGAGGAACCACATACTGCTCATGAACCCATTGCCAGGCGCAAAACAATGTTTGGCGATTAGTGACTTTAGAAGAAATTGAAAAACCTTCCTAGAAATAGCCAGTCATTTTCAGCATTTTGGTTTCTCGGGGCTCCCGAAATGGTACCAGTTCAATTGTGTAGCATCAGGTAATATTTCCTGGTATACCATGGAATTACGTTAGACAGGAGCCACTGCCGTGTCAGCAGCATCATTTGTGTTTTTTGCACTCAGTGTTCCACTTCAAGTGTTAAGCTTAATCATCACCAGCTGGGAAATAGAGCTAGAAATGTTACTGCTCTGTTAAGAGGTTAGGGAGAGGCTGGGAGGCATTACTCTGAATTCTTTTGGATATCTGCTGCGGCCAGCTGTGTAGGAGAGGCCACACAATGTTTTTTTTTAACATGATCAGTAGACACCAGTTTGTTTCTTCTTGATCCAGGCAGAGGTGGCAGGATAACAGTTCTGTTGGTCATGCCTCAAGAACAGTGATGGGTGGTCTACAGGATGTCTCAAAAGCTTGCCTGTTATGGATTTTCTTTCAGACTAGATCCCCAACTTTGAGAACCTACCAGTCAGCCCCAGTGCTAATCTTTCCTTCACGGGTGGCGGCATCAGAATTTTTTGTGTTTGATGGCTTCTCTGACTTCTTGGATACTCTATAAATCATTCAAGCATTTCTCCCAGTCAATTGTATTTTCCTCTGCCACCTCACTAGAATTATCTAAGCCAGACACATAGATCGGCACTCAGAAGAATACTTCATATGGAGGGCATCCCCACAATATTCATCTAGGCAAATTAACCAGTGATATCTGAACTCCATACAGATTGATACCAACTAAGACCTGAACTTAACACCCTAGCAGTCAGAGCTTGTTTAATCAAGCCATTGGCCCTCTTTACAACACCATCCAATTTGACTCGGAATGGGTTGCTGGACTGCAGATAAACTCCCAGAGCTGACATTAAATCACTGAAAGCCTTGGAGGCAAACGACCAACCGTTATCTGAATAAAATGAATGAACTGCCCCCATTAACACACAACACTACAGATCTTTTACAACTACTGAAGTATTTGCATTTCACTGTGGCCAAATCCATAGGAATCGAGAACATGGATCAGTAGCTACCAATATGTATTTATTATCTGAAATTAGGGACTGACAGGGTCCAGCTAAGTCACCCGTAAAGGGGTGTTTGAAATCATGTGGTGAACTGGTAAAGGTCTTTTGACCGTAGAGGGCTTAACCTGTTGGCAAAAATAACTAGCATTGTTCAGAGTTTGTTCATATAGATTAGGCCACCAGTAACGTTGCTTTAGCATTGCTTTTGTTCCGTTTAGTCCTGCATATACAGAAGTCAATCCCTCTTGTGCTTCTTTGATTGATTCTAATCTAGACAGATTATTAGACATTTCTCGGTCTTCCACTCTTGGTATGATTACTGTAGGAACGTTTACTGAATTTAGAGTGTAGGTGTATTTTAGAGGAAAACCTGTTTGAGGTTTCCCTGCCTACTTTGTTGCGGTTATGACTATTAATGTATGTCGATCTTCATTTGACATCTGGTTAAGACTGCTACTCAAGCTTTCTGAATTGCAGCTTTTGCTACTGGGTCAGCTGCACAGTTCCCTTTAGCGTGAATACCACTACACTGATAGCTCAAAGTGTGCCTCAAATGGACCAATGGAAGACAGCTACCTTTCCCCTAAGCTATTTATTCTTTATAGGTTTTCCCTTTGAATCCTAGAATCCATTTAAATGACAGTGTTGCAAATGGACATTGTAACCTTGCACACAGAATGCTGAGTCGGACACTGAGTGTGGGAACTGATGATTCAGCCTTTTGTAGTGCAAGTAGCAGGGCATGTAGTTCTGCGTGTTCTGAAGTGCTATCACCCAGACGTTTAGTGTGGGTTCATCGTGGAATGAACACACCATTGTTCATAATACTTGTACTCCACAGCCTGCACAGCAGTACCTTACTTTTGGTTCCTACCGCAGATTGCACAGAGCCATCTGTGTATAAGATGCTCTGGTAAGACTCGACAGTCTCCTGTTCATGTTTGAGAAAAGCTTGCGTACAAAGAGAGGGATCATACTGACACTTTACATCCACTACACTTCGGAAGAGTTCCACTGTGCCCATCTCGGGTGTAGGGCATGAGCGTTAGAAATGCTTACCCTAGTGGCTGCTTCTAGTCCCCTCATGGAAGAAACAATGATTTGTTTTCCCTGCACCAGAGGGCACTCCTTTAAAATAGCTGTCTGTACAGCTGTCAGTATCTTCCGAATGGAAGCGAATTGTGCTTCAGCCAGGGAATAAAAGTCTGATTTGTAAGCGGTGAGGACGGTCTGTCCTTCATTGTAGGTCGCGTAAGTGTGACCCGAATATGATTGATAACTAGGTTGGTTTTACTATCCCTAGTTTGTAAATATTTTCTCTCAAGAATGTTTGCTTGTACAGCACATATATTATGCCTGTGTGCTCATTCATGCATTCGAAGAAAACATGGGAGAAATCGGGTCATACAGAGGATTCATTCTCTCTGCGTAGTGAGATAAGTAACTACGTCAAAAGTTTAGAAATCCCAAAAGGGTTTGCAACTTTTTCAATGTATCAGGAGGCTGTAAGGTAGCACATTTCTGGAGGAAATCTTGAGCTAAACTCTTACCCTTGCTAGATAATTTATATCCAAGGAAAGTCACTGTCGGGTAGGTGTGTTCTTTGACTTGCTAAAATTTATTTGATAACATAGTCACGACTCCGTCTACCTTAGTAAGGTATAGATTCAAGTCATTGCCTGTCAAATAGATACCAATATAAGATAATTCTTTAGAATCTGGTTGCGAATCTCCATAATTTTTGCTGAAAACAAGCCAGGGCTATTTGGAGTGTGGGGTCGTAGTAGGCCAAGGTCCAAAGTACTACCAGCAGTTCTTCAGGAGGTGTCTAGATTTCACCTAGAGCAGTGTACTGATGAGGTTGCAGCTGGGTGTGCTACAGTGAAGGAAACCGGCTGCACAGGTGGACTTATGAACAAGTCCAGCAGCTCCCAAACTGGGGCTTGGGTTGCAAGGGGCCTTGGTACAAGGGGGCACTACAGGTTCTTTGGGATTCAGCATGGGTGTGTCTGATGCAGAGAGGATAGGGCAGCTGGGCTGGTGTGCGAAGGGTCTCCTCGCGATTAGGGATCAACAGCTTGCAGGGGCAAAATCAGGACTGCCGGGCTTCTCACAAAGTGGGGCTCAGTGGTGGTGAGGTCCCTCTATGGCTGCTTGGTCCTGGTGCAGTGGGAATCTGGAATGGACTCACTGTTGGTGCTTGATGCAGGGCACCTGGTACCCCAGGGATTGGTGCTGCACAGTTCCGGTTGGCCCTGGTGTTGTCACATTTGGTGGGAAGGCCATCCTAGGCCTCCAGAGTACCTCCTGGTCGTCTCTGTAGTCGGTCAGGCCGGGGAGCTGCAAGGTGGTATACTGGACTCTGCATTTTGCTGCCTGCAGACTGAAGTGAAGTAGCTCTTCTACTCAAAAGGAGACTTTTTTGGGATGCTGGCAGGATACTCGAGGCTTCAGTAATCCTCCAGCTTTGCAGGACGAGTCACTGTTGTGATTGTCGAGAGTGGTGCAGGCAGTTTTGCACCAAAAAGCCTACAGCTCTTCTGCTGGTCAGGCTAGGCAGTGACTCTTCATCATCCTTCTCTTGATCTGTCAAATCTGAGTTCTTGGGTGCCACCTAAATGCTTAATTTAGGGGCATTAAGGGGAGTGCCAGGTAGCAGCCAGTGGGGTGTCTACTGTTAGTGACTACATCCTCTATGTAACCACTTCCGCTGGGAAGTGGGCATAATTCTGACCCTGGGATGCTAATTCCTGTCCAAAGCAAGATGGGGGGAAAAGTGGTGTCCACATCAGCTGGTCCACCTTATGTGTGGGACTGCCATGATGTGGCAAACCTCTTAATCATACTAATTTTCTCACCTGTCTTGCTACCAAGAAGTGAGGTCAGGACAAGAGGGTGGTCTTCACAATCTGGAGAGACCTGGGTTGCAAAACAAAGGCAGCTGGTCCTTTGAAGCTTCCTGCCTTGGACAGGTTTTTTTTCCCTGGCCTCCAAGCGCCGGCTCTCATCTCAGGAGATGTAAAATCTGTCTGTGGTGGTTGTGATGGTTTAGACCAGTCAGTCAACACACTAGCAGTCAGTTAGTTTTTTTTAGGGGCTTCCTCTAAGGTGCCCTTTGTTTAGGTGCATGTGTTAATAAATCCACCACTGGAATCAGTGAGGGTTTAATATGAAATGTTTGATACCAAACATTCCTATCTTCAGAGAAGCCATCATGTAGCTGGGGAACCAGTGTTGACCAGTGTCCAGCACATGCATTTACAATGGCTTCCTTGCACACTTTCTATGTCTAAGAATTGACAAAGACATAGGGGCATATTTGCTAATGCAAATATGCCCTCACTTGTAATATAATGCACCCTGCCTTAGGACTGCAAGGCATGCTGTAGGGGTGACTTACAGTATTACAAGTTGTGTTTTAGGGGACACTTTGTTATGCAGCTTGCATTGGCAGTCTGCATACGTTTGGTGCTGGGTCCCTCAGATTGGCTCAAGTAGTGCTGCAGCGCTGAGAGGCCCTCTTCAGTAACCATGCCTTAGGTACCATTGGTACCATTTACTAGGGATTTGTAGAGATGCTAAATAGTGGGGATCAAGTGGCCAGGTATCTTGTTGTGGAGAAGGAACACTGGTGCTGGGGACCTGGTTAGCAGGAACCCAGTGCACTTGAGTCAAAGTTGCACTTACAAACCAGGTAAAATGTGTTTGGGGGGGGAGGGGGAGTACTGCAACCAGAACCCAGCTCCCTACACAGGCTATCAATATCATAATACTGATGCTGATCAGTTTTTTTTTTTTTTTTTTCCCTTTCTCTTTTATAATTTTTTTTCCGGTTTCTCAAGTTATAACCACCCCTGCCAGATCCCTAAGAAGCAGATGATCCAGTCCATCTTTTCATTGTTTTGTTTTTTCTTCTCTTCCACTGTGGATTGCTCCTTAATGGAACCTTCAGTCTCATTTTCAGAGTTTAAGCCTGGCCTAACACGTCGAGTACCTAAGGTATCTCTGCCTACAGAAATATAAACTTCCACAATTATTTGGACAGTTCACCTTCCTGAACTGCTTCCACTCTGATGTATAGCCAGTGTTCAGTTTGCACTTGTCTAAACACATAAGGGAGAAAAGCAAATGAAGGCATACGATGTGCATACTATAGATGCATGCAAACATGCTTCCCCAGGAGTTAGACTTCTCTACGGGGGGCAACATCCCAAGAGGTAGACACATAGTAAGCATTCTGTGGTAGTCTTGGAGGTAGTTTACAGATACACTGCTTTTAACCTAATGGTCTTGTGAGCCCTCCAGAAAGTAACTTCATCATGCCTGGTGAGCTCTCTGCTCATGATAGCATTAAAAGTCTGTGGACTAATGGTTTGTATTTGTGCGAGAGCAGCAGGTCCTGCTACTACAGCAGGTCGAGAGCTCCGGATGCTTTGCACGAACCGTACCAGTCTCCTCTAAAGTGCTACCATGTAATTTAAAACCCCTAGTATCTATGCATGAGGCAGATTTTATGGGTGAGGAACAGGAGTGTATCCAACTAATACTGCCCAAGTAGCTCCCTCATTGCTTAGAGGCCTCACTGCGTATGTGGCAAATGATCACCAAACCAGTTTAGGTGGTGTTGGTATTTTAAAGGGATTTCCAATTCTTGGTAAGCCCCTATACTGTGTAGGTGGCTGTCACCTTGTATTTCTGAAACTGCCATGTGGCAGCATCAGTAGGTTCAAGAGTAAAAGATCTTAAAGGCATATGCTGGGTGTGCAGCTATTACAAAAGTAAGGACCACCAAACCTGACTCAATCCAGGGGCACCTCGCTATTTGAGGTGTTGAGTAACTGCTTCCCTATAATTGGCCTCTTTAACAGCAGGTGTTCCCATCATGAATGCATTCTTTTTATGATTGTAATCAAAGAATTAAAAGAACCCACACAATAAGGTGTATTAATTGTGAAATGTGTGTGATAATTAAAACTACTTAGGGTGTAGCAGTAAAATACGTGTCCATCATTGGGCGGCAGATGTTGTGCAAGTTCTGACTTTGGTGTAGCTCTACAAGGGACACCTTCCCACCCACAGGTGACATAAATGAACTTAGTTTAATACACAAGCGCTGCGTGTGAAAGACAAGTCATTGTAGCCCCATAAGACAGTATTCAGTATGTAATTGACAGAGAAGTATTGGTTTTGTTTTAATAATCATCCCATGACTGGATGAGGGGCACCATGGAAACTGCAGTAACCTCATTTCATTAACCACATTATATCACACACTGTACTAAGAAGAAATCATGTTTACGAACACTTGTACATATTTATTACTACCGAAAGGTTCTGTTTGACATCCAAATCCACTACACGTACATCATCAAAAATATTATCTAGAACTTAGCACTGTATTGACTATTTCTATGCACTGTACCCTGAGAACCTGAAAGGCAAAGGAACTTGCAGTCTAAAGTTTTTTAGGGAGAAGAGACACACTGCATACCTTATGGACTGCAAAAGCTCTCTATGAGCAGAGTCATGAAGACAGTGTTCCCTGCGAAGGGCTAATACCCACAGCGTGAGCAGTTGGTAGTTTTCCTCCGGACAAGGCTCTATCAGCTTCAGGCGAGCTGGGTCTGCGAAGCAAAATACGCTGGCTTACCAGAGATTAGAATGTTCAACCTTGATTATGGACATCAGAGTGTACGCTTCTGATATCTTTCTGAACATATGGGGGAGAAAGACGCCAATTTTAACTATGCTCCTTTGATTAAATTTCTATATTGGCTATTTATCCTAAACTTCATGAGGAATTTGACATTTGACCCAGACTAATGTTGCTGTAGAGTCTGTACCTGTTACATAATGATTCTGCAGAAACAGGAAACGTGGTGATGTACAGTGTCCGAGATGGAGAAGATGGTGACATCTATAAGCTAAGGTGGAGTCACTGACTAGCTAAGCTGGAGACTTACCTTATGAAATTTACATCAGGGCATCCACATGTTGCCTAGCTTGGAAGACTGACTGATCAAGAGTGTAGCTCCCCATCAGTGCCTAGCATACACTCATGCTATCATATATCTTCTAAACCACCCGGGTTCACCATCAAGTTCCACCTCCAACCCCTTCAAATACATTCCTATCTATAGGTAGTCTTTAATTCTTTGGTGGGCAGGCCCTATTCCATGCTTGCAAGAGTATAAGCCTTCCAGGTATTGCTCCCTCTTTTTTTTCAGCCAGATCACCAGGTCATGGTCAGAACAGTCATCACCTTGTTGGCATGATGTCCTCCTGCATTGCCATCATCCCCTACGCCAGGTCACACATGCACCCTTTGCCATAGTGCTTAGTGCAACAGTGGTCTCAAGTGGAGGGTTGCTGGGAAGATCTAGTGTTGATTGGGAGTCCCACTTATTGCTCTTTTGCGGTGGAACACCAACACCTTGTTAAATATGCGGCCCTTTCTCGATCCCAGTGTGCAGATCATCAAAGTAGACTCTTTGCTTGCAAAGTGAAGGGTGCATTTACAAGACCTCACTGTTCAAGTCCAGCGGGCATCCCATCACCAGGGGTGCTAACTTAATTACCTAGAACTGTTGGCCATTCAACGAGCACTGAATGCCTTGCATTATCACATCCTGGGCAAGGTGGTCCTCATTTGTAATGACAATATGACCACCATTTATTATTTACAAAAACAAGGTGGCGCTCACTCCCCTCGCCTGTCTGTGTTAGCTCAGAGGATTTGGCGGTGGGCACACCTCCAGTCCCTCTGTTGACAGAGCACCTTTTGGCCATGGAGAGCAACTTTGTAGACCACCTCAGCAGAATGCAACAATAAGTCCTTGACTGGGAACTCTGCCTGGAAGTCCCCCTCCTGTACCCCCATTGGTGGGAGTTTACCTATGTAGACCTTTTTTAACACTGCAGAAAACACAAAATTCCCAGGCTTCACCACCAGGTACCCACACTCCCTGCAAATCGTTTGTGGACGAACTGTTCAGGGACATTTACCTACCCTTTTCGACCTCTCTCACTTCAGTTTGTGGTTTGGAGACTTTGGCAGACCTCCCTCTCCATTATACTACTGGCTGCCACCTGGGCCAGATATCCTTTTTTCACCACCCTCATCGAACTTTATGGTTCTGCTCAAGAGGTTCCTGTAGGAAGCTGGCTCTCTATATAGTGCCTTAAAATTAAGTACTCTATTCAGAGTCCAGTGGATCCCCAGTTTGGATTGCAGAGTCCAAAGTAGATAGAACTAATGCTCTATTTTGTGGTAGTGTGTGCGAGCAGTTAGGCTTATCGGAGGGTAGTGCTAAGCATTTGTTCTCCTCACAGAGGAAATAAATGACACACACTCAATGAGTAAATCTGAGACCAATTTAGAAAAATAACAATCTTTTTTATATATGTTTCAGACTCAAGAACTCAGTAATCGGGTAAGTAGACTTTTAAGCATAAATACTTTGCAGTTTCAAAACTAGACAGTGCAATTTTCAAAGTTCCCTCAATGTTACCTTGTAGAGGAAAAACAATGTTCAACAAACACAGGGTTAACATTGACTTCCAAAGCCAATTTCAGGGAGTTAAGGTAAGTACTGGGCACTGATCAGGACCACACCATCTGGTCGCACTGGGGTGGCTGAGTGCAGAGGTGCAGTAAGGCATCTGTGCCCAATAGTTTCCTGTGGGAGTTTTGCCCCGTGACAAACAGGCTGCAGGCTCTGGTTGAGAAGCCAGTCTGGGATAACAGACAGGTAGGTAGTAGACATGAGTGTGCCAAGGAATGTAAGTGCACCTTTGGTTCTCTTCTCCTGTGCCCAGGGACAACTGATGCAGGGCTCCCATTAGGCGTCAGGTTTTCTCCTCTGGGCGCACTCTCTTTGGGGTCCTGTGTGCGGAGGCTGCAGGTATCATGGAGTCTTGCAGATGGCAGGACTCGAGCTCTTAGGCCCCCGGGGGACATCATTGGAACTGGTGACCCACCTCAGCTGGGTTCAGGGGTCAGGAGTGCAGTGGTTGCTTCAGCTGTTGGATTTTCTCTCACAAGCATGTGGGAGGATGGGCCTGTTTGCAGAGGCTGCAGTCATCTCGAGAGGGTTCAAGAAGGGTGAGACCACACTGGAATGGTCTGTGGACAGCTGGGGACTCGTGTTGGCACAGTTGGTTGGCTTCACCTTAAGTCATGGACGTCAGGTGCAGTAGTCACTTCTTGTGACTGGTTTCCAGGGATTCCAGCAGCTGCAAAGTCTTTTCCTTGGATTTTCTTGTTAAGGGCAAGTCTGGTGCCCTCTGTAGACTTGAGTCTTTATTGAAGGCTGGACAAGTTGGCTTCTTTTGCAGGGTCCTTTGAGGTCATCAGGTAGGCCGGAGGGGCTGGTTCCAGGTCAGCTGCTGCTGCTTGTCCTCATCTGATGTGCAACTCTTCCTTGTCCAGGTTCCTCCAGTCAAAATCTGACTTCTAGGGTTCAAGGGTGGCACCTAAATACTGAGTTTAGGGGTGTTACAGGGTCTGCCGGACAGTAGCCAATGGGCTGACCAGCTTGAGGATGGCTACACCCTTCTTATGACCACTTCTGCTGGCAAGTGGGCATAACCCTAAACCTAGTTTCCTAATTCCTTCCAAAAAAGATGGAGGAATTAAAAAAGTAGTTTCCACTTCAGCTCGTCCACCTTAGGGATGGAACTGGCACAAAGTGGGCAGTCCTCCTAATTTAGCTAATTTTTCCACCTGTGCTGCCATCAAAAGTGCGTTCAGGACAGGGAGATAGCGCATGCTCTCACCTTCGGGAGGCAGAAATGTCTGTGGTGGCTGAACTTGTCAGGACCTGCCAGTCAGCACACTAGTAGCTGGTAGGTTTTCAGGGGACACCTATAAGGTGCCCTCTATGTCTATTCTTTTAAGAAATCCATCACTGGGGTCAGTCAGGGTTTATTATTCAGAGATGTTTGAAACCAAACATCCCAGGATCCAGAAAAACTATCATGTAGCTGGGGAACTCATAATGACCAGTGTCCAGCACGTGCATTTAAAATGGTTTCCCTTTGCACGTACTGTGTCTCAGAATCGACAGACATAGCAGGGGCATATCTGCTCATGTATGTATATATATATATATATATGTCCTCACATGTGTCTGGATGCACCCAGCCTTAGGTGTGACTTACACCTAACACACAGGGGTGTGTGCCAGGTCGTGTTTTCAATTTAGCCTGCACCAACACATGCAGTCTACAATGGCAGCACTTCTGTTAGTTTGGTGAGGGACCCCTGAGGGTAACACAATGTATGCTGCAGTCCTCGGGCCTTCTTTAAGTACCTCATGCCCTAGGTACCAAGGGTACCATTTACTAAGGACTTACAGTGATAGGTAAAGAGTTTGCCAGCTGTGCAGGGTTGTGTGAAAGATATCTAGCACTGGGGACCTGATTAGAAGGGACCTATTGCACAAACAGTCAAAACCACATCAGAAACCAGGAAAGAAGTGGGGGCTAATCATGTCAGAAAGGGTGCTTTCCTACAGATCCCCAATAGGACTTTCTCAAACAGAACCATGAGAAAATCGGGGATCCTGACCCCAGGGTTCTCATGCATTTGGTTTGGGTATTTAAACCTTCCTCCAAAATGCCTGAACATTCTTAGGGAAGCAGGTAGGCAAGACTACTCGTGGCTGCTACACTGCGAAGTGGAAACGATATGTTCACTACTACCTATCACAGTATATTGACCCGTAGGCAGATTTTTGCTACCTATTTATAGACCGCTATCCTACACTTTAATTCTGCTCTACTTAACTGTAGTAGCTGCCTACATTCATATCCGAGACCACACATCCCTATTCAGGAGCCCTGTTATGAAGGTTTTTCACGGTACGGCTCGAGTCATTTCTCCACTGCCCCCCCCCCCTAATCCCCTTTGCCTAGAATCTAAATAGAATCTAAACATTGTTCTCACTGGACTCCTAGGCCCTCCTTTTGAGCCCCTCCATCCTTGCCCCCTTCAGGTAGTATCCTGGAAGTTGGACTTTCTTGTTGCTATTCCCTCTCTGATGTGTCAATGAGCTCCAAGCTTCAACATTGGAAGAAATCTTCAAAGTCCATAAATAGGATTGTCCTCCCTTCTAACCCTAAATGCATGCCTAAGGTGGTCTCACCCTTCCAATCTATAGATCTGCCAGTTTTCTTCCCAACTTGATTCAATTGCTGAAAGGCCAGTCCATAACCTACATGTGAAGTAAGCTCTTCTCTATTATTTCGATAGAGCAAAAGCCCTCGTAAAACATATCAGAACTTTGTTGCTTTTCTTAAAGCTGCACATGGAGCGGGCTGTTGCCAAATCAGGCATAGCACGGTAGTTAAATGTATTACAACCACTACAACCATGTTATACAAAAGCCAAAACACCTTTGCCTGTTCCTCCCATAGCCCACTTTATCTATAAATTTTTTTTAAAAATTGTAATGCAGTGGGTCTCACATTTACTCGAGTTAGAACTATTGGCGTTGTAAATTCCTAACTGGACTTCTCTTGCCACAGAAATTGAAAAAGAAGTGTGAAACATTAGTTGAAATTAGCGAGGCAATTCAAAGCACCATGGCCAGCATGAGCGCAAAGGAGAGACAAGGAAAAATAATTTTGCTCAGTCAAACGTGTTGTGCATTTATCCATGTAACAGGGTCGGTCTGCAAGACATTAACAAAATCCCCCCAAGGCGGGCAAATGTAAAGCATTTACCAAGAAGTGATTTTTGAAAGGCAAGCCCTTGAACAGTGAAAGTTCTGGGCATGGTTAAAAGTCCACAATTATTACCACAGGTCAAAGTGCTTGCTCTCGACCTAAAAAGGGGCCTCTGTGGCCTTCCTTGAAAACATTGATGTAGCTGATATGTGCAAAGCAGCTGCCTGATCTGCACCACACATCTTCACTAAAGACTTAAGTGGATGCACTTGCATGTCTAACAGCTAACATTTGGCCAGGCTGTACTCCGTAGACTTTTTCAATCCTCTGCAACATCCTTTACTAGCCACTGCTTATGGAAGGACTGCTTTACAGTCTGTGCATAGCATGTGTACCTACAGCCATACCTGCCTTGAACAGAAAAATCACTTGCCCTGTAAGTATCTGTTTGTAGGACGTAGTCCCATAAATTCACCCAACCTCCACCTCAGAAGCCGTGATTGTTGCAGATGTCCTTTACCTTTTCTATTTTGTATTTCTTGCATGGCCATCTCTTAAATATCTGTACACTCCATCCTCATTCACCATACTTCAAACAATCTAACAATGGAGCCGATGCCCATGCGCATTCCCAGCAATCTGTGAAGTCACTTTACCTCTTGATTCAAGAAAACTCCTTTGAAGAACAACAACTTGCACACATCCGAGCCCAACGCTAGATGTCAGGAGTATGCACAGCATGTAAAGCATGTGAATTTAAGGAACTACATGCTAAGAACAGATGCTCCCAGGGTAAATAACATTGTTTTTCCTAGACAGACCAATGGCCTCAAGAACATACCAGAAAGAAGCAGTATTACCTCATCTTAGTTACCTCGCTAAATCGCGTTTTGTGAATAAAATATTTTACATGCCTTCTTTTAGGGCATATTTTCACTTTTTGTATTTCTGGGGCCAGCAGTTGTCGCTGCCCATTCCCCCCAAAACAACAGTCTTTTCCATCTCACTGGAGTATTGTTTTTTTCTAAATTGATGAGTCCTTTATTTGAAATGATGTAATAGCACTGATCTAGAAATTATGTCCTGGAAGGCTTGTTTTGTTGTGACAACCATCTTTGATAGAAAGACGAGTGAGCTTCAAGTTTTATGCACTAAAGATCATTGCACTCATCCATGCTGGTTTTTACATTTAACCAAGCTTTTTCGCAACAAGTTTTCACCCCACCCACCCCTAAATTCCCCCTATGTGACTGAAAAGGCTTCACCTGCCATTGATATGAAGAGAGATTTATGCTATTATCATGAAAGGCACATTTGTAAGGGCAAAATGCTTATAGTAATTTTTTGAGCTGTTATTACCGGTCTGTACTCTTAGACTCTAAATTGATGGTAAGAAACAAAACAATGGAAAATAGGGATTTCTGTCATTAACTGCTCCTGCCCACAAAATAGTAAACAGTAACAGCCATGTCACCTAAACTTCAGTTTCTTAGATTAATGTGTGCAACATACATTTTAAATTTAAGCCCTGTGCAGCCATCCTAACCTTGCAAAACTCAGTTTCATTTGACTTGTGCAGTTTTACATCTGGCATTTAAAATGGACTGTCATCCAAGCCTGTCCATAACTGCTGTGTGTTTTTTTTCTTTCTTTTTTTAGCTCATTGTGCAGAATGTCCCCTTGCATGTATGGGGAAACCTTGCTCTGTAAAGATTTTGAGGCTGCTTGTATGAAGCGAAGTAAAATGCCCAAAAAGCACATTTAATTGTAAAGAATGGTTAAAACATAGTTAAAGAAAGGCTATGCATCAGGGAGCTTTTTAGCGTATCATCCACATCAAGATTAAGCTAGTTTTGGTGGGTCAAAAAATGTAATTATGAAAAATGCTCCAAAATAAATATTTTCTACTGCAATGAGTTAATGAGATGTCAGCACACCCCTCCTAGGTAAAAAGAGTGCTCAGTCCACAAGGGAAAAACACAGACAGCAGCTCCAATGACAACCTTTGTACTAGTGTAGATGTATACAAAGCTGCCACATAGTGATAGGTCAGTGCTTTTAATAACCCTTGCGGTTGGACCGGACTCCCAAGACAGATATTCTATTAAGTCATGCTTCCATGCATCACAAGTTAACATCAGGGTATTTTTCTGTGCCTTAAACACATTCATTGTGCTAGGCTTAGCTTTCTCTTCTAGTTTACCTTTTCTGAAAATCTGAGAGAATCTCCTAACGGAGTAGAAATAGTTACTTGTAATCCCTCTTTTTCACAGTGCTTATTTTCTTTGAATAAATATAAACCTACCCCACCTCCCGGAGGTCAGGGAGCATATTCTGAGCCAGGGCCTTTTTTGATCCTTCTTATTCCTGGCCACCAAAAATAAACTTACTGACTTCCTTTTGGTGTGAGGGGATAGTATTGCCTCCAAGAGTTTTAAACTTTCTCTGTCTTCTGCCACCTTTGCCAGTTGTCTTTTTAGGTCTTGCCTACAGACAACTTTAGCTGTCTGTTGCATCCTTTTCTTGCTCCTCGTGGTAGGTCTTTCCTTCCAATTGTTAGGTTGAGTATAAGCGTTCGTCCTTGTGTATACTTTTAGTATTCTTCTTTTGGCTTAAAGCAAATTCATTTGTTGGTTGAAGTGCATCGCAGACTTCATCAGCCCACACGCCCTCCCCTCCGCTGACTACATCCTCCTAGGGGACCTCAACTTCCACCTGGAGAACAACAACGACAACAACACCACCACCCTGCTAGACAACCTCGCCAACCTCGGACTCAAGCAACTGGTGAACACCCCCACCCACTACGCCGGACACACACTTGACCCAGTCTTCTCCTCCAGCAAGTACATCTCCTTCAGCCACTCCACTGGACAGACCACAGTTGCGTCCACTTCAGCTTCAGAAGAACCACGACTCACCACCACCCCCAACAGGCTCCCCGCAGGAGCTGGAACAAGATCACCACCGACCAGCTCTCCACATCACTGAGCCAGAACCCTCCCGCCAGCTCAGCGGACCCCAACCAAGCAGCCAACAACCTCACACAGTGGATCACCAACTGCGCTGACAACCTCGCACCTCTGAAAACCCATCCCACCAGGACCAACAGCAAGAAAGCCTCCTGGTTCAACAACGACCTCAAGAACTCCAAGAAGAACTGCTGCACCCTCGAGAAAGCCTGGCGAAAAAACCCGACCACAGACAACATGACCGCCCTCAAGCACGCCTCCCGCAAACACCACCAGCTGATCCACACCACCAAGAAGACAGCATTCAAAGAATGACTAGACAACATGACCGCCCTCAAGCACGCCTCCCGCAAACACCACAAGCTGATCCACACCACCAAGAAGACAGCATTCAAAGAATGACTAGACAACAACGCACACAACAGCAAGGAACTCTTCAGCATCGTCAAAGAGCTCTCCAACCCCAGCGCCGGAAACAACATCACTCCCTCACAAGACCTCTGCGACTCACTCGCCTCGTTCTTTCACCGTAAGATCGCCGACATACACAACAGCTTCGGCGCACAGACCACGCACCCAACCACCAAACCGACGCCCCCCAACACCACCCTCGGCGCCTGGACCCCGGTCAGCACCGAAGACACCATCCAGATGATGAACACCATCCATTCCGGTTCTCCAACCGAGCCATGCCCCCACCACGTCTTCAACAAAGCTGACTCAGTCATCGCACCCCATCTCCGGGACATCATCAACTGCTCCTTCAACACCGCCACCTTCCCAGAGAGCTGGAAACATGCCGAACTCAGCGCCCTCCTGAAGAAACCATCAGCAGACCCCACCGACCTCAAGAACTACCGCCCCATCTTGCTCCTCCCGCTTCTTGCCAAAGTCATCGAGAAGACCGTCAACAGACAGCTAGCCGCCTTCCTCGAGACTAATGGATTCCTCGACCACTCGCAGTCCGGCTTCCGAGCCAACCACAGCACTGAGACCGCCCTCATCGCAGCCACCGACGACATCCGAGCCCTGCTCGACAACGGGGAGACAGCGGCCCTCATCCTCCTGGACCTCTCCGCAGCGTTCGACACTGTCTGCCACCGCACCCTAGTGCAGCGCCTCAGCAACATCGGAATCCAAGAGAAGGCACTAGAGTGGATCATCTCGTTCCTCGCCGGAAGAACCCAGAGAGTCCGCCTCCCCCCGTTCAGATCCGAGGCCACCGAAGTTAGCTGCGGCGTACCACAAGGATCATCACTCAGCCCCACCCTCTTCAACATCTACATGAGCCCCCTCGCAGCCATCGCACGCCAACACAACCTCAACATCATCTCCTACGCCGACGACACCCAGCTGATCCTCTCCCTCACCAACGACCCAGCCACCGCCAGAACCAACCTGCACGAAGGGATGAAAGACGTAGCCGAGTGGATGATGAACAGCTGCCTGAAACTGAACTCGGACAAGACGGAAGTCCTCATCCTTGGATCATCACCCTCTGCCTGGGACGACTCCTGGTGGCCCCCTGCCCTGGGCAGCGCACCCAAACCAACGGACCACGCACGCAACCTGGGCTTCATCCTGGACTCTTCCCTCTCGATGACCAGACAAGTCAACGCTGTCTCATCATCATGCTTCAACATCCTACGCATGCTCCGAAAGATCTTCCGATGGATCCCCACCGAAACCAGGAAGGCGGTCACCCAGGCACTCGTCACCAGCCGACTGGACTACGGTAACACCCTCTACACCGGAACCACGGCCAAACTACAGAAAAGACTCCAACGCATCCAGAACGCCTCCGCACGCCTCATCCTTGACATCCCCGTCACAGCCACATCTCCAGACACCTGAGAGACTTGCACTGGCTCCCCGTCAGCAAGAGAATCACGTTCCGTCTCCTCACCCACGCACACAAGGCCCTCCACGACCTGGGCCCCAGGTACCTCAACAACCGCCTGACCTTCTACACTCCCACCCGCCAGCTACGATCGACCAGCCACGCCCTCGCCGCCGTGCCACGCATTAGAAAAGCCACCATGGGAGGAAGATCCTTTTCCTACCTGGCAGCCAAGACTTGGAACTCCCTCCCCATCCACCTCCGCCTGACCCAAGACCACCTCTCCTTCAGGAAGCAACTCAAGACCTGGCTGTTCGAGCAGTAGCGGTCCCCCCTCCCCCAGCACCTTGAGACCCTCCGGGTGAGTAGCGCGCTATACAAATTTCTTGATTGATTGAGTGTCCTTTACAAAAGTTTGCTCGCTAGTGGTCATTCCTGCCTTTTTCTCCCTCCTTTTTCTGTTTCAGAGCAATGACCAAAGACTGTATTTATTCCATTTTGGTTTCATCACCTTTTGCTGTGATGGACTACTTTTGTAATTTCCTTGTTGCTTCCTTTTCACTGTGGGAGTTTTAGGCTGTTAGCTGCCTGCGTTTTATTGCAGCATTCCACCCCCCCGGCCCCTTCCCATGTCGCTGACATTTGTTTTGGCTTTATTCCAGTGCTGTCCTTGTTTACCTCTGGCTCCTGGGACATTTGCTTCACCATTAAATCTTCAATAAAAGGTAGCTCGTAGGCATTTTTTAAATTTTATTTTATATTTTACCACTGTCCAGCATCTGTTGAATGTTTTTTCAGTAAAGCCCAGCATGCGCGTTGATTTCATCCTGAAGTAAGCTTATTTTTGCACATGTTTATGTAACAGTAAAATAAGCTTCTTTTACAAAAGAAACACCCTGGTGCCTAAGCGTTTAGCTCACAGCTCAGGAAAGCCCTTTCTCATAGAAAGTAGCTAAACCTAGAAGCAATGACATGAAACTTGCAGAGCCTGGCATCTGGAGCCTCTCTCTCCAGGGCCCCTCCCTGCCAGCCTTAACACACACAGGGCATTGCTTATCTCCTCGCTATTGTTAACTTCATTAGTACTTTGTTGAACTGTGAGTCAAAGTTTTCAAGACTTTTTATTCTGTTAACATAAAAAGGAAGTACTTTTCCAGCCTTATTTTCCTATTTCTGTTCAGACGTTTACACAACTCAAGGTAGTGCAGTCATCTTGTCTCATCAAGGGCTTATGATTTCTGATGTCAGCTTCTAGTGACCACCATAACATGACAGGAAAAGACAAAATTATGAGGCACGGTTGACCAATTTATGTGGCAAGAAAAATCCAGTTCTGAACTTACAATGCCAATAGCTCTAACTCAAGTAAATGCGAGACCTATTGCATTTCAAATGCTTGTTATGTTTGCCGTTTCCAAGGAATATTTCAGTCTCACTGTTTAGTCTGGGTAAGCTGCATCCTTCCACTGTATTTCATTACATTAGGGACTATTGTTTCTTCAGCCTTCTTACGTCTTGTTTTTCCTGATTCTCCCTGCGCACCTCTGTGCTCTTTATTTGGCTTTCCCCCAATACTTGCTTGTCCACCTAGTATGTTCTTTGTTCTTCCTCCCTGCCACAACCTGTTTTTTGCTCCCCCACTATATTTAAATAATTCAGCTGTCCAGAGCTATTGCCCTTTTATCCCCTCATGTTCTGTCCATCGCTTTATTGGTTGGTGAATGTCTTTAATTTTTTAATTTTTTTTTAAAATTTTATTACAATATGATTGTGTGCAGATGTGCAGCAGCAATCTTGGAATGCTTTTTCTTTTACGTTGAAACTATTCTGTGTCGCTAGATGGCTGGGTGGCCATCTTAGAATGTTTTGCTCAAAAGGCAAAATAAAAAAAGCAGTGGCAAAGCCTATTGGTCTGTTGCCCAGCATGAGAGGTTAAACATTTTGGACAGTATTTCTGCATGTATTTTAGTTAAATTTTATTTGTTCATTTATAAACCTGTTTATTTTCAAAAGAATCCTTCAGTGCTGCAGAGACTTTGCTTCCATGATGGAGTGCTAAGATAACAGGGAAGTACTTGTACACTTCTAGGGGTAGCAAAGTTGTTCAGTAAAGATCTCTGGTGTGTTGTAGGAAAGTAGCATCTTTCTGACATGGTAACTCCCACTTTTTGCCTGGTGTCATTGTGTTTTGACTGTAGTACATTGGGATCCTGCTAACAAGGACCCCAGTGTCTGTGCTCTCTCCTCTGAAGTTGGTTACTGGTAAACTTTACACCCACAATTGGTATACTGATGCACCTGTGTAAGTGTCTAGTGTATGGTACTTAGGTACCCATGGCATTGGTACACCAGGGGTCGCCCATGGACTGCAGCATGTTTTGTGCCACCCATGGAAGCCCATGCATACTGTCTGCAGCCTGTGTGAAATGGTGCATGCACCCTTTCACCATTGATATAAGGCTTAACTTATATCCTGGTTACTGCACTTAGACACTATGTCACCCCTCTGGTAGACCCTTCAGCCCAAGGACAGGGTGCATGTCCCTAAGTGTGAGGGTACCATTGCATGATCAGAGTACCCCTACAAACCCCAGACTCCATTTCCTGGGCTTTGTAAGTGTGTAGAAGCCATCTTAAGGTATGTAGTGGACACTGGTCAACACGAGTGGTCCAACTACAACAATGGCTTATCTGAACCTAGACATGTTTGGTATCACACATGTTGGAATAATGTAACTACTCCGATTCCAGTGCTAGTTGCATGATCCCCTGTACTCCTGGTGGGTTCCTTAGATGGTCCCCCAGTTCTGCCTATGCAGCCTTACGGGGTCTGGCTGCCAACCCCAGACATTGTTCTACCCTCCTGCTGGTGAGGCAGACTCAAGCAGCAGAAGGCAGAACAAAGGATTTTCTGTAAGGGAGAGGTCTGAGTACCGCCTGCTTTGTATTAGGTGTCTATGGGCTGGGGTGGGTGACCTCGGAGCGCCACCAGACTGCTTTGAAGGGCACATTTCCACAATCTGGTTTGCACCCATTCAGGAACTGCTTGTTCCTGCTCTGGTGTGAAACCGCACAAAGGAAAGGGGAGTGACCACCCCCGGTTCCAACTCCTCCCCTAGGGAGGTGCACAGAGCCCTGCCAGGTGGCCAGTTGATTCTGCCATCTTGGAAACAAGGTAAGCAGAGGCCCTTGGGAGCATTTGACCAGTTAGGCCTGGTAGTTGACATCCCAGAGCTCTTCTGATAGGTGTGTCACCGCAGAGAGTGACCAACCCCCTTTTAGGGTCACTGAAGGAATCCCCCGAGGGTGGGTCGGTCCTTAGATTTGTCAAGCAAGACTCTTCAGGGAACTCTCTGCAAGACGACATCTGCTTCTGGCCTCCGGAAACTCTGCTGGTCTGCTTTGAAACTGAAGCAAGACTGTATCCAGTTGGGAGGACTCCCAGTGCAACATTTTCTCTCCAGCTCCTGCAAGATTTCTGCAACATCTGTGGCTGTGCATCTTCCAGGGTCACAAGGACTCTGCGGCATCCAAGAAGCAAGAAGAAATCTCCCTTGGAGTGAAGGAGTCACTCCCCTGCGTCTGCAGGTGCCTCAAGATGACGACGACTGGCTGGTGGATCCTGCTGTTCCACAGACAATATGAAGGCTCTGCTCATGGTGATGGTTCTATGGTCCTCTTGTCTTCTGATCCACTTGGGAGACTGGGCTCCTGCTGCAGCCACTGGAACAGCATCCCTGTGCGCCACAACTGTTGCTCTTGCCAAGGCTTGCTTGCTCTGCCTCCAAGGTGATCTTGAGGCTCCAAGAAGCCCCATCCTCCAGCACTCTGCAACTCCAAGATCAGCTTCCACTCTGCAGCTCCTGCTTCGTTGAACTTCTGTTGTATTGTGCTGTTGAGGCCTCCCTGCAACTCCCTGTGCCTTCTGCCAGTGGTCACTCCTGGGGGCTGGCTTTCCTTCCTCCTGCAAGCCTGCCCTGACTCTCTTCCAAGGGGCGAGTCACTAGGACCTTGCTGGTCCTCAAACCTACAACTTGTCATACAAATACAAATACTATTTGTATTTGCAAAGGCTTGTTGGTGGCCCTGCTGACCACTGACCCTCCTGCAAGTCGGCGACCTACGTGGGACAGCTCATGGGTGACACCAAGGATCTCCTACATCCTCCTGAACTCTGCAGCTGGACTTCACCTTTACTGTCCTGCTGTAACTTCACCCCCAGGAGAGTGGGCATTGCCTACCTGCACCACCTGGGCATCCCTCAGTGGTCTGGACACTGTCCACTTCTTTATCAGGTTCTTCTCATCTGGAATCTATCTTCTGGTTCCACCGACCTGGTCCACTGGTAGTGATAGCAGCCGGATAATAGAGGCTCCTAGTGACTCCAAGGGTTTCTGATGCCACATCACCCCTTTGCTCCTGGGCTCCCTGGTGTAGGTACTCTGGTCTTCTGGGTATCCTTCTGGGGGCACTTTCCAGCTGCCTTTGTGCCAACTAGTTTCCTCAGGGTCCAATGGGGAGGGTCCTGGATCTATAAATATCCAACCACGACTGACCTGTTAGTCTATGGGACACACAGCTCGATAATTCTGTACCTGGGTGCCAGTGGGATTATAGTTACTTACGTCTGGTATTTTCTTACTTGCCCCAGCCCCTGTATCCTAGCACACTTACCTTGGTTGGGCACCTCCACTTTTAGTTTATGGTTTAGTCCCCCCCCCAAAGGGCCCCATTCATTCCTTTGCTATTTCTGATTGTTCTAACTGTATATTTTGTTTGTAGCTATCTCCAAGTGGCAATATACCAATGTTAGTTTAGCCCATAGTGTTGTAATAAAGAAACCTTTATTTATGCAACACCTGGTGTGGCTCTTTCTTGCGATTGGTTACTGACTGGCTATTATGGTATTGCAGGTGCTTTACACTCCTGCTGCATAAGGTTTAGCTGCTCACCACAGCTACTCATGGAGAGCTCTTGCTGTCTGGACACCTAAACACTATCACTACAGGTTGACTGGACTCAGTACAGGGTGCCACAGCATAGGTGCACACCATAAACTGAGCCAGCCTCCTACATGTGTGTATATGGTATATCTAATAGACATCTAGTTGCAGATTCCTTACCTTGGAATTTCCCCCAGGCATCATTCTGGTTCCAGAGATTGTTCTTCAGCAGCATCCCTGCACGCCGTTAGGTGGTGTCAATTGTCTTAGCGTCTGTCAGCATTATTGGCACCAGATAGGATAGGAAGTGACTGCCTCTATGTAGGCACCACCCTGGCACACTGATGTATGTTGTTTTCTTTCTGTCCCTGCTGGTACTGATCTGAAGAGAGCTACTCCTCAGTCAATTTTTGACTGGCCTTTTTTTTTTTCTTTTTTTTTTACTTTTAGCTGGCATTTTTTTTTAGTTGTTAACTCCTGGTGCCTCAAGGCATGTCATCGAGGAAGACCGTGTTCAAGTCCTGCAGGTCCTGTTATTGGGCGATGTCCATTACGGATCCACACCTCGTGTGCGTTTGGTGCCTGGAGCTTGATCACGACCTGAAGTAGTGCTCTGAGTGTTGGGCCAAGCATCCGAATGCTTTAAGGGAGCATTCCCCAAAGCGGATGGCGGCTCGACGCTCAACTCTGCAAGTCATTCTCGGTCAGGAAGGTGGTCTCGGGAGTCACCCCTTGTTGTCATCGTCCCACTCCAAGGCCTCAGACCATTTGGTAAGTCGAGGCACAAGAATTTGAAGATGAAAAGTTCTTCAACTTCCCTTCGTCCGTCAGCCATCGAGACGAGGTAGCGGTAGCATCATTGTTCTAGGCCAACTCCACGCCTCACTGAGTTTCCAGGAGCCGGAGCGACCCCTACCCAACTGAAGACGTTTTGTGAGACTGTGCATCTAATTTCTAGGCAGTCCAACACCAATGATGCACCGTCGGACCCCGTGGAGTCGGAATGGGCCCCTTCAAATTCTGCGCCAGCGGCTTTGGCCTCTGCTTCGAGGGGTACCCATGGATCCATGCTTGTATTCAGGATAGCATTGGGATGGTCAAGGTGGCAAGACCAAACGCTGTTCCTGATGCCCCCAGCGCCACTTGTGCCCCCGGATGATGCAGTCCCCATTCTCATTGCCAACATGGAACCAGATGGGCGGTGTACTATGCCGATTCCAGCAGGAGCCTTGCCTCCTATGTTGGGTCCTGAGCACCTTTCTTATAGACTAGGTTATGGTTAGGGATGGGAGGGGTCGCTGGACCCTTTAGAATACCAGCTCCAAGACTTGGGTGAAGCCAGTGGAATTAATACCTCCCCAGATACTGGCATGCTTTCTCCCCTTACCATGGCTACGGAGGAGGAATGCATCCAATTCTATGGTAGCGAAAGGATCAGCTAAGGCCCTGGACCTTGAGTTGCCTTCAGTGCCAGTCTGGACTAACCTGATAGAGGTGCTGCAACCTGGAACATCATCGACCAAACCACTGCTCCCCCTTCAATGAAGCCCTTACAGATGTCCTACTGGGTACCTGGTCCAAACCCAGCACAGGGACTCTTGTGAACAGGACAATTGTCCACTGCCATTGCCCTCCTCCGGGCGACCAAAGATTTCTTACACAGCATCCCACCCGTGAGAGCTTGATTACCTTAGCCTCCTCCAGTGGCGCGTTCCCTTCCACACCACTGGGTAGGGAATCCAAGAGGCTGGACATACTTGGGATGAAGATGTTTTCTTCTGCCTGCCTGACATTTCAGTCCATGAACACATGCCTTTTGGGCCATTATTCCCAAACGCTGTGGGATACAGTTGTGCAAGTGCTGCCACAGGTCCCAGAGGAGGCCCAAGCTGTACTGTCCCAAGCAATTGCTGATGGGAGAGATGCAGCAAAGTTCGCAATTCGATGTGGTCTGCACACAACCGACTCACTGGGCAGAGTGGTTTCATCAACATTGGGCCTGAGGTGACATGTCTGGTTGAGGTCTGGCTTTTTGGGGGATTTCCAAGCCGATCTCATAGATAAACCCTTTGATAGTACAAGCCTCATTGGAGAAAAAGCAGACTCCCCCCTTAAGCGCTTCTAGGAATCTCGTCCTGTGTCCAGAGCCTTCAGCCTTTCGTTGGCCCCTGTACCCCTCATTCAGCTTTTTGCCCCTTTCATGACAACGGAAGGGTCGCCCAATCCTGTACGTTCACATCCAGCCACTGTGCTGCACATGCTGCTCAGCCTCTGCATGGCTGGGGATGTGGGAACCACTGACCTCGTGAATCAGGGATCAAGCAGTCCGGCCAGTCTAACCCCCTTCACCATCCCTGCAGCTGCCTCCAAACCTTCCTGTTCTGACTGTTTCCCACCAGAAACCAGTCAGATGTAGGATCCGCCATCACCTGATCTGCTGCCAATCCATCACTTCAGACAGGTGGATTTTGCAGATAGTCCAAAGGGGCTACTCTCCCCCTTCAAGACTACCCCTCCATCTTTGTCACCATCCTACAACGGATGACGAAGGATCACTTGGCACGTCTCCGAGTTAGTTAGGGCTCTCTTTGCCAAGGGAGCCATACAGAGGGTTCCTGTGCTAGAGTAGGTTGTGGTGGCTACTCTCGGTACTTTATGGTACCCACAAAGGACAAGGGCCTCTGCCCTATCCTACACCTTTGGTCCTTCAATCTCTCCCTCAAGAAGTTTTTCAAAATGCTCACTCTGGCTCAGGTTCTTTCTGCCCTGGACCCAGGGGACTGGTTGGTAGCGTTATTTCCATATTCCCATCCTTCCTCCCCAGACGTTACTTGTGGTTCACTGTGCTCTGTGCTCCCCTTTTGCTTTTCCAGAGTCCCTTGGGTATTCACTAAGGTGATGGCGGTGGTCGCCGCTCATCTGCGGAAATCAGTCTTCCCTTTTGAAGGCGGGCTCGCCACAGGCTGTTATCTCCCACTTCCAGACTTTGGTGGACCTCTTTCATTTGCTGAGGTTCACTATAAACGTGCTGACGTTGCATCTGACTCCCTTTTATTGCAGCTGTTCTGGACACAGTGCAGTTTTGGGGTTATCGTCCTGAAGGGTCCAGGATATTCAGGCTATGTCACTGATGTTTCAGCCTCTGTCATGGAATTCGGTGAGACTGGCTGAGGCTGCTAGGCCTTAATGCTTCCTGCATTTTGGTGGGGACTCATGCCAGATGGCATATGCTGGCTCTGCAGTGGGACCTGAAGTTCCAGTGGGCACAGCATCTGGGGAATCTCTCTGGCATCGTCCCGTCTCATAGGGAACTAGCCAAAATCTTCAGTGGTGGTTAATGAACCATGATTGGGTCAGAGGCAGATCTCCCTACCTTCCCTAACCCTAACTGACAGTAGTGACAGATGTCACTCCTGGGCTGGGGCAGCAATCTGGGAAAGGCAGAGATCAGAGGCAGCTGGTCCCAGGCCGTCCTGATTTCACATCAACCTGTTGGAGCTCATGCAATCAAGCTAGTATTGAAAGCATTTCTTCCCTCTCAAGGGAAAAGTAGTGTAGGTGTTCATGGACCTCTGCCATGTCATACAGCAACAAGCAGGGTGGCCTGAAATCGTGAACTCTGTCAGGAGGCTGTGCCTCAGGGCATTTCCGGGTGGTTTAATATCTGGAGGGCTCTCAGAACACCAGAGCAGACTAACTCAGCCAACAATGCTTGGCTGATCACAAATGACATTTCCATCTGGAGGTGGCGCACAGCCTCTTTCAGCAGTGGGGAGAGCCTTTGTTCGATCTCTTCGCTTCTGCAGAGAAAGCGCAATGTCAGCAGAATTGCGTGTTGGAGTTTCCAAGGCTACAATCACTTGGTGTGACTTTTAGTCTCTAGGGGAACTCTGACATCTTGTACGCCTTTCTTCCCATACCACTACTGGCCAGAGTTTTCATTATTTTTTTTTTTTTGTGTTTGTCATAGGAAAAGTATTGTACATATAGAATATATCAGATCTGTATGATTAGAGTACATCTTACACCATAAATTCCGACATGGCATTGTTGAAAATATCGAGCATATAATATCTAAGAAAACCTGAGCGCGCTCTATAGTGGTCTAAGGCGCAAAACAATAACTGAAGTAAATAGAATAGAGTAATCCTAACACTATAGAACCATAGCACAGCAGTACAATTCGGCGATAAGACAATAATACCATAACACAATAAAACCATACTACTGTACAATATAATATTATACAATATAATATAATACAATACAATACCCCTACTCCATTCTCCTGAGCCCCCCATTGCAAAGTAAAGGAGAGAGGCTTTAAAAGAGCGTACAGACATGCCATCTCTAGCCACCTCTCCTCCAAGTGTCTCAAAGCTCCACTACCCAACAACTAGGTTAAATACGGTAGGATGGGGAGCACGAAGATGTTTCAAGGGGATGATTAATTACAGATAGGCAACACCCCTGTAGGCCCTCCAAACGTAGGATACGAGTCAATGGTGAAAAAATGGATGAAACCCATGCCATAGAAAGGGGAGGAGAAAGCTCAAAAGGGAGCATGGAGGGGGAGGAAGGACGGGATTATTTATAAAAGTAGTGAAAACAGAAGTGATAGGGAGAAGAGAGTGAGAGGAAAGGAAAAAGTGAAAAGAGTGAGAGTGAGAATACAACTAGAAGTGGTGTAGATGATAATGGTAGTGATAGTGACTGAGGGGCGGAATGAGTAGGATGGATGAGAGACGGGGAAGACAAAGGGTACAGTCGAGGAGGGTTGGCGGGAGTAATACAAATGAGGAGACTAGAATACAGTAGAATAAAATAAAATATTGGAGAAAATGAAGAGGTGGAGGAAGGAAGGAATAGATAAATGGGGGGAGGTGGTCAGTGGATTCATAAAAGGGCCGAGTGTACAACAGGCGAAACATACACATACATACAACATGTATGATACTGAAGCCAGTACGGTGTGTAAGGGGGCAATACCGTATTGATGTGTGGCATTAGAATGGCCGGACACATGTGGCCCGCTACATTGTGACCTCCGTAGTTGGAAGTCAGCTCACTGGCTCAGATAGAAAGGGTGACCACGTTTGTAGGAACACATCTGTTTTATCTTGTAAATCGTACGAGTCATTCATGGGAGGCAGCCTGGTATATCGCAGTGATCCTTTCCCCGTGGGAGGGAGCAATTGTAGCGCACCAGTGCCTGTGGATACATACCTTAGCTGTGGCCAGTGCGGTATGCAGTAAACGAAGTGGAGGTTGAGAGATACCGTACAAGTCTCTGGTATCATGTAGCAGTAAAAGGGAAAGGGTGAGGGAAGCCGGTAAGGTTAAAACATCTCTAAGAGTATCTCCTACTGATTGCCAAAAAGGCTGAATGACTGGGCAATCGTGTAGAATATGTGGCAGATCACAGCAAGCGTGAGGGCATCTCCAGCAGGAGGCATGAGACAATAACCCTGCAGAACGCAGTTTCTGGGGGGTCCAGTACCACTCATGCAATGTCTTAAAAAGGCTGAATTTCAAGCGGGCCTCCCATGGTCCACGGTCTCTGGCCTCAGTTAAGTGTGCCCAATCCTCCAATTCGTATTACACCTGCAGACGTGCCTGCCACTTACTTTTAATGGAGATGAGGAGGGGGGAAAGAGAGGAGAGGTCTATTCATCAATGCCTGCAGTCCTGATACAGTGCCCCTCAAGCGACCCCAGGTCTCCAGATACTGAAGTATCAGTGATTGGGGTAGTCGCCATGTGGAGCTCCCTATGCATCTCTCCAAGCAGAGTGTGAGCTGTATAAAGCACCACGAGTGATGTACCGGAAGGTTGAATTCCTCCCTGAGTTCCGCAAACAACTTCAATCTGCCCTCCGTTATAAGCTGATCCACCCTCAGGAGACCTCTTGAACGCCACTCGGCCCAGAAAATAGTCCCCCCCCCCCCCCAAAAAAAAGCAGGAAACCTTTGGTGCCCCATATTGGTGCACTGTCATGTATTTGGGGGATCTACTTTCATTAGGCAGTGTGCCTGTCGCCATGAATTCCGCTCGGATCTAATCATGGGATTGGTGGTATGAGGCATCCTTCCTGCATTATAGAGCACCTGGAGTCCAGATGTGGAACGTGAAAGCGTCCGTTCCACTTCCACCCAAAACGGAGGGTCCCGCTCTCCCGGGAGTAGAAAGGCCATCTGCGAGAGATGTAATGCCAGAGTGTAGTGTTCCACCGAGGGGAGACCCAGCCCCACAAACTTGCGTCTGGTGAGTAAAGCAGCTCTAGGTAATCGTGGACGCATAGCCCCCGAGACAAAGGCCCGTACACGACGATCTATCTCACGAAGGAGAGAAAGAGGTATTCGCAGAGGTTCCATGCCCAAGACTTATAAACGCAGTAAGGTCACTATTCGTACCACCTGCACCCTGCCCCACGTAGAGAGACCCAGGTGTGTCCATTTCTCAAAATCCCGTTTCATACTGCCTAACAGTGGATACAGATTGGCAGCCACCATTTTGTCTAGATCTCTGTTAATGTCAATGCCCAGATAGTGAAGACAGGACTGTTTCCATTTGACTGATAATCCCCGGACTGACGCGCTTACTGTTACTGGGGATAGTGGTAACCCCTCACTCTTATCCCAGTTGATCCGATAGCCGGAGAGAAGTTCAAACTCTGATAGAATAGCGCTGGTAGTGAAGTAGATAGGTCGGTGAGAGTGAGCAGAATATCATTGGCATATAAATAAATGGTGGTGCAGCCACCAGGGACCAAGATTCCGGAAATTAGATTGGAACCAAGAATTGTTGCCCCTAAGGGTTCAACAGCCAGTAGACATAATAGCAGCGATAGAGGGCAACCCTGACGTGTCCCTCTGTTGACAGAGAAGGTGTCTGACAGGAACCAGCCGCAGTTGACCTGGGCTGCCAGGAGTCATACAGCAAACGCACTCTATTAATGAAGCTAGTCCCTAGTCCAAAATGTTTTAACGTCTCGAATAGGTACCACCACTCTATCCGGTCAAACGCCTTTTCGGCGTCCAGTGAGAGGGCAAGAGATTCCTCCTGCGAATCCCGAGTCGTCCAGATGTCATAGAGTAGCGTACGGAGGTGGTTCCTCGATGAGCGGCCAGGTACAAAACCGACTTGGGTGTGATGAATCAGAGAGGGAATGACCTTCTTGAGGCGGGATGCCGAGATCCCTGTCAGGATCTTGATATCTCCATTAAGTAGGGATATGGGACGATAGCGAACACATAGAAGAGGATCTTTACCCGGCTTGGGAAGAACTGCGATGGAGGCCTTGTTGGAGAGAGGATGTAAAGAGCCCGTCTGATCAGCCCAAAAGGCCTCGTATAAGACATCTACGGCATCTGCCCCTTTCCATTTATAAAATTCCGTTGCATTCCCGTCCTGTCCTTGCCAGGCGCCGTATGGGAGGTTGGCTATTTCCTGCTGTATCTCCTCTTTGCTAATGTCACCCTCCAGGACCGCCCTGCCCTCGTCAGAGAGGCGAGGTATATTCGCCCTCTCAAGAAAGACGTCTAAACGATCAGTGCCTCCAGTTATTTCTGGAGTGTACAGGGTTTGGTAAAAATGACCAAACTCATCTGCAATTGCCTGAGGGTGTGTAATAAGCGTGCCATCGGCACCATGCAAGGCCGGTATAGCTAATGCAGCCTTCCTCTGACTGAGTTGAGCGGCTAATAGGCGTCCCGCCTTCTCCCCATGTTCGTAGTGGCGACCTCTCAGTCGCTGCAGGGCATATTCTGCCCGTGATGTGTAGAGGGAGTTGAGCTCCATTTGGGCTAGTTCCATGTGGCGGCAGGTGTGCAGAGAGGGTTAGTGTGTACTCACGGGTGCTCTGGGCAATGCAATCTTCCAGTTTTCTCTGTTGTTCTTGTCTTTGGGCATTAGAAATGGCCTCGTCCCGCATGAGCTGGCCTCTAATCGTAGCCTTCGCCGCCGCCCAAAGCAGCTGGGGGGAAGAGACCGAGCCTTTATTGTTCTGAAGATAGGTGGCGACATGGGATCCAAGTTTTTCATTTCCCTTCGGGGTTCGATATCTGGAAGTCTGGAGATGACGGGGCTTACGCCCAGGAGAGGTCAGTCCCAGCTCCAGAGGCATTAACACGAGGGAATGGTCAGACAATGCAGCCGGTAGAATTTCAAACGTGTGAATCATCTGTAATAACCGGTGAGTAACAAAGTAGTCTAAACGGGATTGAGTCCCATGAGCCATGGAAACAAATGTGTAGTCTCGGTCAGATGGATGAGAAAGGCGCCAATGGTCCAGCAAACCATGATCCGACAGAAGTCTCCTAGGAGAGCCCGGTCAGCATTATTGTCCGCGTCAAAACCACTGGAACGATATAGGATGGCATCCTGTACTAGATTCCAGTCCCCGCCTAGCAGGTATTGAGAGGCGCCCATCTCTTTCAATCGATTTAAAAGAAAGGAAAAAAACATTTGGAGCCAACACAATATTACCAACACAAATTGTGGAAGAGCCCAGGGTAAGCTTGGCAAGGACGTAATGCCCCTCTGGATCGCACCACATCTTAAGAAGCCTGAACTGTAAGGATCGACAGATGAGTATCGCCACCCTGCACTTCCGCCCGAACCCTGCGCTTCACCATGCATGGATGGTGCTCTGCTGAAAAGCACCTTGCCAACCCAGTCTCTGTGGAGTTTTTCAGATTCTGATGATGTGTCATACCGTGTACGTTCAAGAGAGGACTGTGAGCGGGAGATGTTGTGTGCAGTGATACAATTAATGAAAGGATAGGTTGGAGACAGCAGAGCTCATAGCACTTGAGTTCTGGAAGGGAACAGACGTGTGGGGAGAGGTAGTGTAAGGGAAACCCTTGGTCAGGAAGTGGAGAAGAATGAGAGAGGCAGAAGAAAAAGGAAAAGAAAGGGAGAGACACAAAAGAGACAAAGATCGAGATCACCAAGGGAGAGGAAAGAAGTCTGTAGGTGCAAAAGAAAGAGGGTGTGTGTGTGTGTGTGAAAGAAGAATAGAATGAAATGAATGCAAGAGAAGGAGAAAGAAATGAAAACTCCAGTGAGCGAGCGATATCTCGCCACTGAATGCCCTGTTAAACTGTGGGTAGGAACCTGTAAGAGCCGTGTGCCGGGGGAGGGGGAGAGGGAGAGGGGGAAGAGAAAGTATGTATTCAGCCCAATTGGACCACTAGGAACCCCCCTCTAACAGAACGCTGAACAGTGCTTAGGGGAACGGAGAACAGGAAGCTTGGAGAGGTGAGATGTGACGCGGAGCAGTACCGGAAGGGGAAGAGGAGGAGGATAACAGCATGGCCAACAACCAAGAGAGGCGATCGAGGGTCAGCGCCCACTAAAGCCAAGAGAGGTTAAGTACTGTACTATACCACATCCAAGCAGGCATCACCACCGATATATATCTTGGGGGTCATAACAGGTGTATCGGTGGTCGCCACTATCGAGAATACTAAGGGGGACGGGTCCGGGCCCCATAACTGTGAATAAAAGAGTACAAAAGTTTGCAAAAACCGCTTGCCACATGGTGTGCCCTTGAGGGATAGATTAATCGAAGGAAAATGCGGATTGGGTACTAAGACCTCACGGCTGGTGCCGTCCAAGCTGTCCTCTTGCATGGCGAGCGAAAGGTGAGTGGCATGGGGGGGGGGGGGGGGAGAAACACAAACTTCACAGGAGTTTGAGGTGTATAGTAGGCCAGGGTTCCCCTGAGGCTGTTTCGTGGAGACATACAGCAGCTGCTAGCCTACAGAATAGATGGAAAAGGAGGCACAGGGGTAAAAATTGCAAAAGAAGAAATTGGTGACGTCTGGAGGTGAAATCATAGCCCTCATCTAGAGGCAGGTCGTAAGTGATACATAGCGTGTACTGTACAGTACAAAAAGCGGATCGGAATATACTGTAACATGTAACATATAGGAGAATACACTAATAATTGCTGGGACCCACTGCTGCTCAGCGTTTACAACCATGAACCGACCCCCATGGCAATAGACGGTCTATATTGAAGCTTTCCATGCCAGAGGTAGGGGTGGGTAACATCAACAATAACACAAACTCAGGGACATAACACTGGGCTTGACCCCTCTTGCCCCCTTTAAACGAGGAGAAAGATAACAAGAAAGATAGTCTGATATGACACTTAGCTGTCCGATGAGAAAGCACCTGTTGCCGGTTGTAGGGCGAGAGGACCACTGAGCGCAATGAAGGCCAACATTGAGTTGTCCTCAAGTACTTGCTTCTTTGGGGGAGGGAGGGGTGGGATAATTTATTTTCTCTTTACTGGTCCTGGGTGTAGTCAGTCACTGCTTGAAGAACATGGTCCCGACCCTCATGTGATTTGAGCAAGCGGTCAGAAACTATACCCCTCTTCTGCGGGGCCGAACGATTAAGCTGTGGCAGGGAGGGAGAAACAGAAACAGAGGGGGATCTCCAGGGGTGAAGATATCGGGCTCCGGATGTGCTGTTGCGAAATCCATGGGATGTTGAGCAAGGCCGTTCAGGAAAGAGCTGAGATGCGCAGGTTCAGTGAAGTCCCTAGATTTGCCATTATATGTGATCCACATTCGAGCAGGTTCAAAAAGACCAAACTTAACATCCAGGTTCCTGAGTTGTGGACGAAGGGCCAAGAACGCCTTCCGCTTTTCATTTGTTATCCTAGAAAAATCCACTGCTATCCTAATCTCATGACACTCCAGAGTGTACGGCCCTTGGGATTTAGCTCACAAAATTGTCTGGCCTGTTCGTGATGCAGAAAACATGCAATAATGGGACGTGGTGTACCGGAGGTCGCTTTGTGTAGAGGACCAATTCAATGAGCCCTTTGGAACTGCAAGGACGATGAGAAGTCCAGGCCAGTGAGCCCAGGCAGAAGATGCTTTAGAAAGGTTTTGATGTCAGGACCCTCTTTGTGTTCCAGAATGCCAAAACGTGAACATTGTCTCTGCGACTCCTGTCCTCCAAGTCTGTGACCTTTGCACATAGAGACCGTAACTCTGCCTCTTGGTCGGGCAATGTCACAACATGGGCCTCCACATTCGTGAGGCATTGATCCAGGTCAGTCACTGTCTCCCGAAAGCCGGCGATGTCAGCCCGTATGGAGGTAGAGGCTACAGTCGAGTCCGATATCTTTGAGTCCATTGCCTCCAGCCGTTGCCCCACTGCGGTGATCTCCTGCAGTATATGGTCTGTTGCCTCCATTGTGCAGGGGTCAGCTGGCAGGGTCGCGGGACCAGAAGGGGCTGTCTGCGCTGCCATGGTTTTCGATTGCGCAGTGGCCCCCGGAAAACAGTAGTTGACGGTAGTGTTTGCCGGGAGGCTTCCCGTTTGGCATTGCCCCGTGGGGGGAAGAGGTCCTGGGAGATAATTACCAAGTGTAGAAGTGGCCCTGGGACCTTGTTCTTATTGTGAGAGCAGCGATGTCTGTATTGCAGCTGTTGAGACTTCTGATACTGCAGCCTTGGTGGGGGAGCAAGAAAGCGAACTGGGCCCGAGGAAAAATGTCACATGTGGCTTTAGAGGCATGCAGCTGCTAGCATGTTCCTGAGCAAAAAGTTCAGTTCTCCTCTCCTCCATCAGACTATCTGATAGATGGTGGGCCCCTTTCACCAGTCCTCAGGGGCAGCTCGTGTCAGTGAGAGGTCAGAGGGCAGCCGGGTGGTGCAGTCGCTGTGGAATTTCAGGGGGGGTATGGCTGCCCGGGATACCAATCACTGCTTCACTTGTAGGCAGGTAGGTGGGCCCTACCCTTCACAGCACTCCGCCAGAAGTGCCAATCCCCTCTCAGTAGTGGGTCCCTCCTGTAGGGCCCCTTGGATCTGGCACCTGCCTCTGCCCGAAACACTCTGAAAAACAGTGCCGCTTCCTCCTGCGCCCCTCCCGTGCGCTCGCACCTCCCAGAGACCAGGGAGGATCTCTGCAGCCAGGCCGCCAATGGTCCCACAAACTCGGGTGAGTCCGTAGAAAATATGTGCTGTTGGGCACACTCAGTCGTGGCAGTCTACTTCACCTCAGGGCACTTGCGGGGCTCCCACCGGGCCGCAATGCCCCTTTTGTGTGGTATGCCGGTGACTCTCCTGCTGCACATAAGGGGAGGGCATCCCTCGCCTCCCCCCTCCAATATGCCCAGGTTCTGGATGAGGAAGGCAGTCTCAGGCCGTCTCCTTACTTGAACGTGGGAAAGCGCTCCCAGCTGCCCTATTCACTGCCGGGGCCCTCCGCCAGAAGTGAAAATCGAGGCTGTGGCTTAGCACGCCACGTTAGGCCTCGTCCAGCTGTGTTGTTCCAGTGGCCGATACCTCCATTGTGAACCGGATGGCTGAGTGTTCTGAGCCTTTCGGTCCTGCAGAGGCCCCCTGGTGATTGAGAGGGCTTCTGGTGGGAAATAGCACCCCCTTCGAGGTCCCAGATCCGACCCGCGCGTGGATCTCTCTGCTCAGGCGGCCATTCTGCTCAGGCGGCCATTCTGCTCAGGCGGCCATTCTGCTCAGGCGGCCATTCTGCTCAGGCGGCCATTCTGCTCAGGCGGCCATTCTGCTCAGGCGGCCATTCTGCTCAGGCGGCCAGATCTCGCCCCCCCCCCAAAAAAAAAAACGCACCCAGAGTTTTCAAGAAGATCAAGAACAACAAGGCCCAAGTCATCCTTGTGGGTCCGGACTGGGAACGAAGAAACTGGTATCCCGAGCTACTGAGCATGGCCATCAATCCTCTGGTCAGACTGCCTCTTCTGGAGGATCTTCTGTCGCAGTAGAAGGGGCGAGTTCTCCACCCCAATCTGTTAATTCTTCACCTTCTTGTGTGGAAATTGAGCTGCGGCAGTTGACAGCCTTCGACATTTCTCCCGAAGTCTGTAGTGTAATCTTGGTAGCCAGGTGTCCCTCCACCAAAACAGCATATGCCTGTTGAAAGACATTTGTGGCATGTGCACAGAAAAGTATGTTAACCCCCTTTCCTCCCCTCTCTGGGGTTTTGTGGTTTTCTTTGGCCCAGCTGGGCTCTGCCATGGCCACTCAAAGGTTATTTGTCTGCAATTTCTGCTTTCTTGAGATTGCCTGGTCAACCAACTTTGCAGTCTCCTATTGTAAATAGTTTCCTCAAAGGTCTTAAACATATGTTTCCTCCTTCCCCATTCATTAAGCCCCAATGGGACTTGAATTTGGTTTTGACACTTCTGATGTGCGCTCCTTTCGAGCCTTTCTACAATTATCCTCTCAGGCTTCTCACTTTGAAAACAGCTTTTACATTTGCCCACAGGATAAGTGTGCTGCAGGCATTTTCATCTCAGCCTCCCTACCTTTCCATCTATGCTGGCAAAGTGGTGTTTTGCACTAGGCCTTCCTTTTTGCCAAGTGGCCACACTCTTTCATGTAGGTCAATACGTCACCTTGCCCACTTTTTACTCACCCACACATCCTTCCATTAAAGAGGGGAGACTCCACCGCATGAACCCAAAAAGAGTGTTGGCATTCAACCTTGACCATACAAAAGAGTTCTAGGTGGATGATCAACTCTGTTGGTTATGTGGGTAAAAAGACACGGGTAGTGCAAAAGTGGACTATCTCCAGATGGGTCATCCTCTGCATTAAAATCTGCTAAGCAATGGCCAAAAAGCGGCCCCCAGAAGGTTTGCGTACTCATTTTACCCAGGCAGAGGCTGCGACCACTGTATTAGCACGTGGAGTTCCAGTCCTTGACATGTCATACACAACTTGGGTGTCGCTGCACACATTTACAAACACTACTGCCTGGACAGTCAAGCTAGAAGGGACGGGCATTTTGTCAGTTCAGACCTCCAAGACTTTCTAGTATAATCTTAGTTTGCAGACCTACCTCTGGGGATGGTATTGCTTGGGTATCTATTCTAAGATGAGGAATCTGCAGCTAGCTTTCTTTCAGATGGACATGGTACTTACCTTTGGTAATGCCTTATGTAGTAGAGACAATATCTAGTTGCAGATTTCTTACCAACTCATCCATGCTCTCTGCTCCTCGAACTGATTTCTAGGGATTGGGACTCCCCTTTCAGGGCCCTAGTTTTGACGCACCAGTGGTCCGTGTTCTTCATGGCTCTGCGCTTCTGGTGTGGAAAGTTGTGAAAAGAAACTGATATTAGCGCACTGAGGTGGCACCTATTTTGGACCCACAGTGTCCTCTCCGTCGTGGACGACACAGATGACTGACGCAGAGCCAATAGACGCCACCAAATTACGTGCAGGGGTACTGCTTGGGAAAATTCTCCAGAACCAGACTGACTCTTGGTGGAAATACTAAGGTAAGGAATCTGAAACTAGATATTGCTTTTACCAGATAAGGCATTACCAAAGTTACGGGATTTGTCTTTCTGTAGTGCAAACGTAGCCAAAAGGCAGGGAAGTGCTGTCCAAGGTTACACACAAGCACAAAATTGACAAGTGGTAGTAAAGCAACCAAAGTTGGGAACGCATAATGCATTATGGTGTAGTACCTTTTAAATAAGTGAGTCATGACGTCTTTCCAGTGTTGGCAGGGGTTAGAATCTTTGGATGCAGCATAGCACAATAAATCGCCTGCAGTAAACCCATTGTCCCATCACAGCTACATCTTGAGACAAATGGAACTTTAGTTAACAGGTATGTTAAAACAGCCACAAATGACTAGCATTTACAAGATGTACAACCCTAGTTGTGCTTAGAATGCTTATATACTATGTACTAAGTCTGTAGATAATGGCCAGCAAGAGTTGAAGGGCAGTACTCATGAGCGCTCCCTTCAGGTGTTCAGTGTACTGCAGTGCTTACACACCAAGTTCAGTCAGTGGGATCAAGGTGCTAAAGTATTGCATTGTATTACTTCTATAAATGCCATTGACCATCTGCTAAAATAGACCCTTGCCCTGGATTAAAGCTGGAGAACCGAGTGTGCAGGAGCCCCAGCTTCTTTTCACATGGTCCAACATCCTTTTTGTCCAAAACTCACTAACCATAATTTGGCGAAGGTTTTGCTTTCCAGTTCTATATAACAGTTCTACATAGCTGCCGGATAGCTCAAAGTCTGTGTTCACCCGGGCTACATTTGTGAGCAGAGGAGGAAAACAATCAGGTCATGGAACAATGGTCAGGAGTGGTTTAAGAGAAGCGGGTGGGAAGGCACCAATAAAAAGTGAAAAAGTAGGCAATGGATGTTGATGAAATAGCTAAGCGACAAAATAAATTGATGATTATATATGCTGCAAAGGAGGAAGAGGAGAAGCATTTGGAAAGGAGAATAATCCAGAGGCAAAATACATTATTTGATAGTTCAGCAGTAATAGTTTTAGGCTTTAAAACTGGTAAGGTTGTTCATCAGTCTGAGGTACTTGGCTAGGTTGCCAGATAGTTTCACTACTGCTATTTTTAGTGATCTGCCTCCAAATGTGGATTGTGCCATTTTGGCATGACTACTTTCCACTGCTGCAGTATAGGTGAGCGGTAGATGGTATAATTGAAAGAGGCTAAATGGGTATTTGGGATCTCTTGGAATGGTTGCTTCTTAAATTAGACAGAGGACTGAAAGATGTATCTTGTACTCAATGGTTCACCAAGCAAGTTGGAACAACGGTCCTGTTTGATTTTGGAGAAGCTCTGCCATTCAACATATGTATGTTTTCTAAACTCCCATGTGGCCCTTCTATGAACTTTACAATAGTCCTGGACATTGACATTGGTAGGAGTCTGTTGCACTCCCAATCCAGGCTTTGTGCTGACTGATGGTGGTGTCAACATAATTCCGATTGGCGGCAGATGCCTTTTTATTCATTTCTCCTCAAAACCTTACCTGATGGGTGAAGCTAGTGGTGCTGTGTCACACCAGCTACTTTCCCTGTTGAATTTCGTGTAGGATTTCGTTTCCTCAGTTCTAGCCACCTCTTCTGTTAACTGTTTTCTATCTAGATGAGGTAGAAAACCCATTTGCCTGTTTTTTGTTGTTGTTTTTTTTAAAAGACAGCTTTCAGAAATAGATTTTAAAAACTAGATTCTTTTGGTAAGAGTGTTGACATAAGAGCCAGCAATTGCTTGGGTGTTAATTCCCTCAATGGTCTCCCTTGGGTGGGTAAGAGACTGTCAAGGAATAGAGGATGTGAAACAGAAGGGCAAACCCTACCCCTCATGCTTTCTCATTTGTCCCTTGATGACCTCTGTATTCTGACTCCCTCATGGGAGGGTGGGAGGGCCAGATAGATAAATGAATGGGTCAAAACAGGTTATTTTTCCCTTATTTGAATTACCGAAAACTATAGCACTTCCAGTCAATGGCCGAAGTGCATCTGCCCTGCATTCCCACACTTGATTGAAACCCTGCCTCATGTTGTGTGTGGACCCAATACACATCATTCAGATGGACCAAAACTGTAACTATGTGAAGACATTGTTAACGTCACATCAGCTTGTCCAAGTTTTAACCAGTTCCTATTGCAAGTGATAGGTCCTGCCTGACAGGTAGGGTACTGTTTTTATCAGAAGTTTGGGAGCACTAAGTGGTAGATATGTTGTGGATCCCTGTGGGTTCCAGAACTTTAATTCATAGAATTGTGACGAAAAGCTGCAAGAAATATGGGAACACAGTATAGTAGAATGTTGCAAGTTGAATTTCGCTCCAAATGTAAGCCAGTGTGCAATAAAGAACGCAGTCCCAAAATGCCCTCTGAATCAAATCTTAGGCATAGCCCCTGTTCAGAGTTGAAGAAATAACTGCTATTCCTAAACTCATATTAGGCATATTTTAGAACTGCATAGGTTTCCTTCCCACCAATTTTCCATTCACTGTATTTTGCCATATTTGATAAATGATGAAAAATCATAAGCTGCAGCTCAGTTGTTTGCCCTTCTAGAACTGCATATTTTTGAAATCCAAAAAACACTATATATTTATGCGACTAGAAGAGGCTGATGGACCTAATGGCTGATTGCCTTAGTAAAGCAGCCATCCGGACCGAAATTTCCAAATTAAAACGTCACCAGTTTTTTTTCCTACTTATTTCAATTTGGTTTTTTTCATTTCAACAATTATTTTTTGAGGGGGAAAACCACGTGCAAGCTACATAAATTAACCGCACCTGAATTCTAAATTTTGTCTTCTTTTCAGAAAAGTATAGCTTTTTGAGTACACCTGGTACCACTGCAAACTACAAGAAGCCTCAAAAATTAAGACTCAAATACTGTGATTTAATGACTGTTCCTGAAATCTGTGAAGATGATGATCATAACACAGTAAACCTTTTAATATTTTTAGGAAAAAGTACACACTTCTTCCTCCCAAAAATAAATTGCAGCATTAAAATATTTTCGTTTACACTGTGCCATACATACAAAAAAGGGTCAGCACTACGAGGAAAGCCTAATTGGCTACAGGGTTACCACTGTGGGCCCCAGTCTGCTCTGACGTGGATTCCATCCTAAACTGCTGTGAATAACTGTTGTCTCTGAGCACAGATCACAACTGGAAAATCTCTAATGTGACTTACTACAGCGACTCAAGTACTGCACCCTCGTTTTTTCCTTGGGAAGGGATTGTTATTCTTTGGTGGAGAATGTTTTAGGTACCTGTTGTTTAGATGGCAAAATATACCTTTCCTTAATTTTTTAAGCATTCTTGGGTATTCTTTGTGACTACACCAAAGTTAACTCTGTATCATTCTCACTTCCTGTATCCCATCTTTCAAAAATGTAACTAGAAATTATCTATCATTTGTTCCCTTGTTTTGTGATTTTTTTTTTTAAAGTTTATCTTATTACGTTTACAATGATTGGAGATTGAAATTATTTGAGCCACCTCATGTTGTAATTGGTTTACTTGCCCACAATACCCTGAGAGTCAAATGCCTAAATGAGCCAATTGGCTGTAATATTTGGCATGCATCTGTATCGTGACCCTGAAATGTTAGTGGTGAACATCATAACCCATTCATGGCAATTCCCTATAACCTCCAGCTGTCTCAGATTTAAAAAGAAATTTAAAAAAAACTCCTCGCATCTTTCTTCAGTTTCAGTGAATACAGACGGTCTTCAACAGCTTCAGAGAATTCCTCACGAAGGCTAATAAAATTGCCCAAGGGATGTTTAGTATAATCTTCTGCCCAGTTGGAGTAAGAGGCGGATGTGTCTTTAGGGAACTCAGAGCACTCCTTTACATCTCTGGTTTGAGCAGTCTGTTGCACCTGCATAATTAGGGAGGCGAGGGGGTGGCGGGTGCTGGGCTTGGTTGGGGGTTGCTTGCTTGTGGGGATGCAGGGGGGCTTTGTTGGGGGAACCACCACCATGCATTGCTGGGCTTTGGCCAGGCCCTGAAGCCAGCACTTCACATTCAAGCAACCCCATGCTGCGCACAGCTTTTGACTGTAGGCAGCGTGGGGTTGGCAGCAGGATTCCAGCTCCTTGCCTGGAGAGGGGTTTGTCCGGCCCCTTTCCCCAAGCCTGCAGGGAAACCGTTCTGCTCCCACATGGAGGGAGCATTTTATAGCTCACCACCTGGTGAGACAGACAAGCTTTCAAGCACATTTGCTCCCAACCCGCAGGAAATTTAAAAGTGCTCATGCCAGATGGGAGCAAACTTATGTTTCCCCGCTCACAGTTATGTGGGCAGGGAAACTACTGTGTCCCAGGGGTTGGCTCCCAGGGCACAATAATCAAGCCAGCCTTGGGGTGGATAGGGACCCTGGGGCCTTAACTGGAACAGGAAGAGGGGCTGCTTGCCCCCCCTCTCCCTTGTTATTGATGGATTCCCAGGTGTCTTTTATGGTTAATATAGTGGGCCCCAGGGCATGAGATCTCCAGGCACGCCATGGCTGGGAGAGGGAAGCTGTGCACCACCCCACCTTCATTAAGTTACCTGGCCCCAGGGGATGCTGTCTCCTGGGTCCCAAATGAGCTCGGGGAGAGAGGCCCGCACCCACAACGCCCCTCCCCTGTTAATTTATAAAAAGAATTGTGGCCATCTGTGTGGCTTTTTTACTGCAGTCCTGTGTGATATATATATATATTTGGACCTGGCCACTGGGGCCCCCCCCTGCATAGGACCTAGAGGGACAGGGTATCACTGCCCTTCCCTTTCATGTATTTTTTTGAAAAAGTCTCCATGTCCTTTAGTCACTTCCAGCAGCATTTGTCTTTGTTGTTGGCCTTGCTCCTTCATTAGTAAGTTAGCCCAAGGGTAACAAAAATAAAATCAATCCCCCTGGGCCAATCACTAAGCTCTTTTTTTAATTTTTTTTTTATTGGGTTTGAAGGACTCAGAGTCCCTTGAACCCACCGTCCAGATACAGAAATACATTTCCTGCTTAATATCTCCCGAACCACTGAAGGATTTACACCAAATCCCAAAAAGCATACTTTCTAGACCGAGATCTAACTTCTTGCCAAGCATGATGCAATTGCATTCAGCAGTTTTTGCGGAAGTGCTTCTTAAAGTATATGGAAAATGCACGGCGAGTTTGTGTTCTGGGATCTTTCTTTTCTCAGCCCTTGCTTAACGATTCACCCCCTAAACATTGTTTACACCTAGGCAAAAAAGAAACGTTTCTGAAAGTTTTGTGGGTATTAGTCAAACGGTGCCAAAAACAAACAAGCATTTTCAATGCAACGGGTCTCGCATTTGCTTGAGTTAGAGCTATTAGCGTTGTAAAGAAAATAAGCGCAGCACGATCATACTATGTAAAATGCAGAGCGATCGCACTGCGTGGAAAATAAACAGATAAAGTAGTCCGGACCCCAGGCTGAAAACATGTAGCCTCGTATGTTTTTATTAGTTTACCGGTGCTGTGTAGGTGGGCTAAACACCGGAAAAGGCATGACGTATGCATGCCTTTCACAAATGAAAGCAAGTGGATTTTAAATGGCAAGCCCACAAACCAATGTAAGTGACTGACGTCACATGGGCGTGGTTCAAAGCCCAAAGAGATTACAAAATGGACAGAGCGCTTTGCGCTCACCCGTAAAAAGGCATTTATCATAGAATAGATAACCTACTATAACTACCCAGTGCAACCGCCACTGGGTAGTAAATATATTTTAATTGGATTTATATAACGCTTACTGCCCCTGACATAGCATTTAAGCACTTTACAGCGAGTAGCACACTGCTAAGGTTAGTGATTAATAATAGTGGTTATTGTTGGTTATTAGTCCTGTGTTCTCAAGAAAAAATGCGTGCATTTACTGCAGAGACCTGTAGGTACAGCAAACTGAGCCATTTAGGGATGATTAGTGTCCTTGATTAAAGTACGGGTATGTGCTGTCAAAAGGCAATGCATTATGAACAAAAAAGTGGTATGTTGTAGTCTAGCATATGGCTTTGTCTTGGTAATGAAATAAAAGTTTGCAGTGGTCGAAACCTTTATTTCAAACTGAACTTTCCATTGGTTTGGAGGTTTGTTTGTGAATTGAATAAAATATTTCATACTTTGTGTATTTCTTTTATATACACTTGTTACTTTGTTTTGTGTACAGTTCTGTGATTGAAATAGTCTAAACTGCTTAGGCAGCGGCCCCAAGATTCCTTTAATGATTCAGTAGAGGTTTACTGAAGTCAAATACTTAAGAGATGCTGTGCTAGCAGATGAATGATGTTCTGCGGATGGTGCGATCAAAAACATTGCTTTTTTTTCTTTTTCTGTTGGCCCAGACACTTTGCATGTCTTGGGTGAGTTTTTAGATTGGTACTTTCTTGTGTCAAATCCTTCAATGTGTTTTTTTTATGTTTCTGTCGGTTTACAGTTTGTGAGGGGATCGATGAATAGGCTTCCTCCTGCCCCATGCATCACTGCTCAGTGGGATCTCAACCGGGTATTGGCTTAGTTGATGACCTCCACCATTTTGATTTAAAGATCTCAAAAATATTTCTCATATAAATGTCAGGCAGGTGGATGAGACAGTTGCAGACCGAGAGAATTTGTGACTTACTGTTTTTTCTTTGGACAAAATGAATAATAGTAAAACAATTGTTAATAAAGTGCCCAGTGCATCTTCCACCCACTGCTTCCATCGGAGGCACAGGGAAGGATGTGGACCTTGGATCTCAAAGAAGCCCCCATCTCTTTTCAGATTTGATAAACAGAGGTTGAGCAAACTGCTTTCTATGACCTGTGGATGTTCTAACTTTGTGGATGTTTAAGAATGGATAATGTTATAATGGAAAGCATTGGGGGTTGGCATGAGGCAGCAGTATAATTGCATTTGAGGGAATAATTGAGGGAATAATTGCCCATTCTCTTCTGGTCGAAGATTGCAGTGCTGTATTTTTGAGGAGTGTCTTTTCTGGAGATTTGCAAGTTGGGCACTTGATTTTTCATTTCATATTTTTGCGAAATATTATTGCATGGGCTCCGATATCAGGACATGGGTTTTATTTCAAAGGTCAGTGAGTTGGCATGCTTTGGGACTCTGAGTCTCATGTTGTTGGATATAAACTCAAGATTGTTTCAAAGATACAGATTTGGCACAGGGAATAGTGTCCTTTGGAAGGGTATTGCTTTTCTTCAGGGTATTTCTAATACATTTTTCTGTATATATACGAATCTTTAAACTCTTTGAACCACGCTGACCTATAGAGTAATTTCACACCCCATTTGGTACCTTCGACAGACTTACACAGTTGGGTAATTTTGTCTTGTCTAGCACTGCCTGACATTCCACCGACTTGCCTTCCAGTCCACCCTGTAAGAAATTTTGCAAATGTAATGCACTATCAATTTTTTGAGAAACACCAGCTGATGTAGTCTTTTTTACCATTGATGTAAGTAGAAGAGTAGGGGCCGATTCAAGGTAGTTGCAAGCAATACTTTATTTGAAGCTGTTAAGAAGTTCGTTTATAAAACCTGATTCATAGCCTTCAATGTTTTAAATATATTTTAACATTTTCAGATTACAGTAGTTTAGAAATTAGAAGTTTCATGTATATAATGTGCAAGAGAACTACTTTTTCAGTTGCATTTGTCGCCTAACCACTCAAATGCTTCTTATAGAAAGCTATTACATGTGCAAATTACTACACCTATGCATTTGCACTGTGATTCTACTTTGTCAAACAAATTTCTTAAGCGCACTACTCACCCGGTAGGGTCTCAAGGCGCTGGGGGCAATTACTGCTTGAAAAGCCATGTTTTGAGGTGCTTTATGAGGGTTAGGAGGTCCTGGGTCTTGGGTATGTTGGTGGGGAGGGAGTTCCAGGTTTTGGCGGCGAGGTGGGAGAAGGATCTGCCACCGGAAGTGGTGCGTTGGATGCGGGGGACTGTAGCGGGGGAGAGGTCGGCTGAGCTGTCGAGTTGGTTTGTGGAAGTTGATTCTTTCGTTGAGATAGGCCGGTCCGGTGTCGTCGAGGGCTTTGTGAGTGTGGACAAGGATTTTGAAAATGATCCTTTTGTTGATGGGCAGCCAGTGTAGGGATCTGAGGTGGGCAGAGATGTGTTTGTGGCAAGGGAGGTTGAGGATGAGACATGCGGCTGCTTTCTGGATGCGCTGGAATTTTCTTTGAAGCTTGGCTGTGGTCCCTGTGTAGAGTGCGTTGCCATAGTCCAATCTGCTGCTTATGGGGGCGTGGGTGACCGTTCCTCTTGTTTCTAAAGGAATCCATTTAAAAGTCTTGCATAGCATGCGAAGGGTGTTGAAGCAGGAGGATGAAATGGCGTTGATTTGCTGAGTCATGGAGAGAGATGAGTCCAGTATGATGCCCAGATTGCGTGCGTGGGTGTTGGGGGTGGTCCAAGGGTGGTGGGCTACCAAGAGTCGTTCCATGCTGTCTTGTTGGGACCGAAGATGATGATCTCGTTTTTTCGGAGTTCAATTTGAGGTGGCTTGTTGTCATCCAGTTAGCGATGGCGAGGAGTCCAGCGTGGAGGTTATTTTTGGCGGTAGATGGGTTCCTTGTGAGGGAGATGATGAGCTGTGTATCGTTAGCATATGAAATCAGGGTGGTGAAGCCGGGGGGGTGGATGATGTTGGTGAGAGGAGCCTTGCAGATATTGAAAAGGGTGGGGCTGAGGGAGGATCCTTGAGGGACCCCACAGATGGTCTTGGTGGCGGTAGACTGGAAAGGAGGGAGGCAAACTCTTTTGGTTCTTTCAGAGAGGAAGGTGGTGAGCCAGTCCAGGGCTTTCTGGCGAATTACAGCGTCGAAGAGGCGTGTACGGAGGGTTTGGTGGCATACGGTGTCGACAGCTGTGGAGAGGTCTAGGAGGATGAGGGTGACTGTTTCGCCCTTGTCCAATCTGGTCCTGATGTCGTCTGTACAGGCGATGAGGGTGGTCTCGGTGCTGTGGTTTTTGCGGAATCCAGACTGGGAGACGTTGAGTATATTGTTGTCTTCTAGGAAGCGAGACAGTTCTATGTTTACTATCTTCTCTATGACCTTTGAGGGGAAGGGGAGTAGAGAAATGGATCAGTAGTTTGTGAAGTCTTCAGGGTCTGTTTTGGTTTTTTTGAGAAGAGCGTTGACTTTGGCGTATTTGTATTAATCATCTCACGCATTGGATGTATCGACTGCAATCTTATTCATATGTCTGGCATAGGCCCAATATGTTTCGGGTCTGTTTTTTACTGGTATCAACATCCTGTAATTCACTGACTCATTACAAATCTCTCAATCATGTTGCCATTCTTCTCACATTGGTAGAGGTGGATCAAGTCAAAGAAGTCTTTATTCGATATTTCATCATAAAAGACATGCTACACGTCATAATACTTATAAAATTGTCAGTGCTAATGATTATAACAATAAATACAATATTTCATAAAAGCTACTAAGAACGTATTAAATCTATCTAATGCATCATTTGTTAGATATTTTAACATATTAATAAAAAGGAGTACGTTACTTTAAAAAAGCTCAGTTCTAAAATTCAGGATAATTTACTTATCTAAAACATGTAGCTGTTTTAGTGAATCAAAACGAATTATCCATGCCCACCCCAGGAATTTGGCCACCCCTATTGCTATAGTAGGTGAAAGATCAGTTTTAAGGATCCTACAAGCAGTCTCGGCCGATTGTGTGCCCAGACTTTTGCATAGGGGTACCAACCACTTCTTCCTTGGGGCAGCATATAATGGACAAACAAAAAACAAATGGCTCACATTTTCCTGCATTTGAATACACAATGGGCATTTATCTGGGCCACTAGTGCCCCAGGTTGAGGTTAAACACCTTAATGGTAATGAGCCCACTCTAACTTGGTGATATAATTTACGGTCCATAGGTTTTGTTATAACATCCCAGTACTTTTCAATTGCAGAGGCATCTTTCACGTGTAAAAATGTTGTTGTAAGGGAACTACCTATAAGGGATGAGTGTCTTATGCCTACCACCCATTCCCAATATAGTTGTTTCAGCATTTTTTTTTAAGGAAAGGTAGCTGAGTCAGGGTTGTGCCAAAGGGCACCTAGACCCATGGCACAAAGAGTGGTTCTAACACCCTTAAACCAGCCAATCTTATCGGATCCTAGGGTGTCCCTTACCTCGAGACATGCTTTCGCGTAAAATAACAGCTCTGGGGTAGACCACAACCTCCGCCAGAAGGCCAGGGGCCGAAATCTGGCTTGATCTTCCACCGGTTGGAGCCCAAGGTCATAAAGGAGCGGGATACATGGGGATGACCTCGGAAGACCAACCGCCCCTCTTGTAAATCTGTTTTGGGCCAGCATCAGTCGGTCCAGATTGCTATAACCCCAAAGCTCTGCCCCATACAAGACTGAGGGAAGAATTTTTGACCCATAGATTTCCATAAGTGGGGACATCGGGCGGGTAAATGATCTTTTATATTCCTTAAGAAGGGCTCTGCCTAATTGAGCATGTTTGAGTGCTTGGATATCAATCTGGGGTTTCCAACTAAAATGATCACTAAAATGCACACCCAGATATGTAAATTCATTAGTTTGCTCAAGAATAGCACCACCCATTTTGACCCTTGCCACAGTTTGTGTTCGACCTCTTAGTACCATAAATTTTGTTTTAGAAACATTTACTTCTAGCTCATGCTCGTCACAAAATAACTCAAATCTGAGTAGGGCCTGCTGGAGCCCTTGCCTAGTCTTTGATAATAACAAGGTATCATCCGCGAACATGAGCAATGGTACTTTCATTCCCGCTATCTGGGGAGCATCCGTGGGATGTGTTGCAAAATATTTGGTAACCCCGTTAATAAACAGGGAAAACAAAGTGGGAGCCAGGACACATCCTTGTCTAACACCTTTCAAAACATGGAACCTGTCCGTAACGTCGCCAGGCTTACCCCAGCGGACTTGGGCATAGGTGTGTGCATGAAGATTCATTAAGAGTCGCACTAGAGCCCTGGGCATTCCCTGTTCCAGTATGCAATCCCATAATTTGGGCCTAGGAACCAAGTCGAATGCAGATCTTAGATCCACAAAAGCTGCATACAACTTGCCCTTACCCAAAAAAACTGTTTTCCAATATAAAAGGGCAAAACGAAAGGCTTGATCAAGGGTGCTTACATGAGGTCTAAAGCCCGCCTGCAACGGAGTCAAAATATCTGAGTCTGTTATCCATTCCTGTATCCTCCCTAAAATGAGGCGCGCTATGATTTTTTTGGATCGCATCAATAAGGCTGATAGGCCGGTAATTTGAGGGTACTGAGCGATCGCCTTTCTTGTATATAGGAAGGATTTCTGCCCCATACCATGAGTCAGGAATTTTAGCGCCTGCAGCAACTGCATTCACCAGGTGGAGTATATAAGGTACCCACAGGTCCTGGTCTTCCAAAAAAATGTCCGCTGGAATACCATCTGGGCCAGGGGCCCTTCCTTTGGGAATATTTTGCAGGCAATTGATAACTTCAGTAGCTGAGAATATTAACAGCTCGGCGGGCTCAAGACGGTAGGGTATTGTCACTTCTACTGTATGACACTTAAACTGATCCTCAAATTTTTTTACCCACTGATGATTAGAGACAGATGCTGGGCTATAGTGGGCGTCCTGCGAGATACCCCATCTCATGAGGTACCAAAACTGTTGCATATTGCGTTTACCACAGGCTTCTGACAGCATAAGCCAGCGTTCCTCGTCCCACTTTTGTTTTGCTTTGCGTTTTGCCTCATTATAGAGTTTTCTACAAGATCTAATCTGGCTATGATTTTTTTTTTAATAGCCTCTAAGAGAACTCTTTTAGTCATACTACACTCTTTATCAAACCAGGTAGGGGATGAGTATTTCTTGGTCCTAGGTTGTTTAGGGATAAATTTGATGAACAACTTTTTAAGTTCCTGAAACAAGTCAGAGTGGGTACGTATAAGTTCGCTGTTAATCTCGTCCTGTGAGCCACAATTGTTTAAAAGCTCCACAGAGCTAGACACTAAGGTTCTAATCGCCCTACGGGCCCCAGCGTCCACAGCTATTTTGGACCAACGTACCCTGCGCATGTCATTGCTCACAATGACCTCTTTTTCTGTTATATTAGGACCACTACCCTCTGACCTCTGAAAGCTGGAATCCCTTAAGGTCAAAACCAGCGGGTCATGATCGCGCTCTGGGCGTTCCGTAACTAGCATATCAACAACTGCAAACCACTGCCTCACATCGACCAAAATATAGTCGATACGACTACTGTGTCTGCCGTTGTTGAACGTATGCCTGCCCTTCCTATCTGACTTGACCCTTCCATTAACAGCTCTTAGACCCATATCCAGGCATAGCCCCTTGATATAGGTGGCTGAGCTCGACCACTTAGCAATCGAGGGTATCTCAAGTTGGGGAATACCCCAGGATAGATCCTCATCCTCCGTGAGCGGGCCGTCCTCAATACCCAAAGGCTCAAAACAAGTATTAAAATCCCCCATCACAATCTTGTGGCCATCGGTCGTTGATCCTGATAAAATGTCATCCAACAGGAGGGTCGGAGAAACCCTTCCTCCCTGGAGGCCCCTGACATAAATATTAACCAACAGGATGTTTGTACCTTGGTTGGACTTTATCTTTAAGGCAATTATGTCTGGACTATCAATTGACACTTCTTCAACTCTTACACCCGCACTTTGGCGGACCCAAATTGTAAGACCTCCAACAGGACGCCCTTTCTGGCCTCTAATTGCTGGCTTGCTAAAGTTCAGATACCCCACCCGAAATATCGGTGTGATAGCCCATGTTTCCTGGAATGCAATTATATCGCCCTGATCTATGAAGTCCCTCCAATCAGGAATACACTGGCTGGACTCCAGACCGGCTATGTTCCAGGATATATACCTTGATAACATGTCAACAGGCTCAGCTAAAGCAGTGGGTGAGTCCGTACTAAAATTGGGTGATGCAGACAATGTACCAACAGGGGAAATGTCAGGATTATTACTTGGATCTGTGGCAATAGCCTTCCAACTTATATCTTCTATGTGGGGGGATTTCAATAAAGTTAAATTAACTATTTCTTCTCTACCAATCAGTCAATCATTCTCATCTAGACAGGATAACGGCCCATATCTCCCGGCAGTAATCAACGGTTCAATGCTTTCTGGTGCGAACCAACCCCTGGGAGGGTTAATGACATTTTTATTAATCTGGGAAGGCACCTTCACCTCGGGATACACCGTGGGATAAAAATCTGGGAGTTCCCAAGTGACTATTGGTCCATCTGCAAGTTGCGGGCACCAGCCTCGCAAAAATGGGACCACATTTGTACTCCTGAAATTAACTATTACCAGATCACCTGGAATATCTTTAATCATGTGGCCAAGCCAACCCACCCCACCCTTCTCACATTTAAGATTTTACCATCAATGGTAGGGGGGAGGGGTCTATTCTTAGTAAGCCAGAAGGCTACTTTATTTTTTAAGTCATTGTAACCTTCTTTTTTACCTGAACTAAGTTCTGGGACTCCTGACAATATACATACAAATGGAGCGGCCTCCGGTGGGAGATCAATCCTAACATTATAATTATTGTTGTGCTCTCTTACTTCCTTATGGACTCGAGTTGGTTGTGGCCTACCCTCTAGGGACCCTCGAATCACTTCGGGTTCCCTAGGTAATGTGGGCTCCGCCTCCAAACTTGTTTCGTTACATGGGGCTTTATGTCTTAAACTGCTGCCCGTGAGTATTGCCTGCTCAACACAATTTCCAGATGGTAAATCAAGAGGTACCGTTAGTACATCTGCTGGTGTCGATGTGGCTTGTACCCTCAGACTATGGACCTCTTGGGTAAGTACTTCAATTTTCAACAATAATGTGCTAAAAATTTCAGCCATTTTTGTCGCTAGCTTATCCTCTACTGTTGCCAGTATATTTTCTATATACTGCCTGTTGTGACAGCAACCCGCTGGCTTATCAGATCCCCCGTCTAATCCCTTTGTTTTAATAGTATGGGTTTTTGCTTCGAGGGACTTTCGAGAATTGCTGACCTTCCCCGCTCCTCTTTTGCCCAACGACTTTCTACAAGCCCTAACTGCTCTTGCTGGTTGGGGGGGGGGAGTATCTGCCATAACCACGGGGCTAAATGGGCTCTCGCCGGTTATACCCATTGAGTCTAAGGGATTAGAATATATCTGTGCCTTAGTTAGTGTCATATCCTTATCAGTGATGGCGCCCAGATCCTCAAAGGTAGACACTGTATGTGGGGAGGAACTAGAGTGTGTCTGAACGGGGGAACCTCCTTTTCCTAGGGAGACTCTGCGATCGCTATTAATCTTTTTAACCACTTTAACCAGGTAGTTATCAAGCATAGTAGCCCCTAGATTTTTGGCTGAGTTATTACAGTTAGCCATCATAGGTTGGTTGATTGCAGTAAGTACCACCAGCTATAATTCAGCAATACAAAACACAAAACCGCGTAATCAAGATGTAATACAAATAATTTACAGTTTAGGCAGAGACCCGTGCCCAGTCCCGTCTCTTCAGGCCTCCGGGGGCCACAGAGGGTGCGGTGTACCTTGTTGTAATTTAAGGGCCCGGGGGGCGTGGCAGCACTATCGCGCCACTTAGCGCACAGGAAACCCATAGAATTCTGAGTATTGTAGATCACCCTGCGTATTTTAGCAGGCAGCCTACTACGGCAGCGGCGATCCGAACCGGCAACTCGGTGTCCTGCAAGAATGTGCGGCTGGTTGTCTCCGGTGCCCGGGGTCTGCCTCTTGTGCCCAGGGTGTGGTGCCCGGGGTCAGTCTCTGATGTGGGTCCTGTCTCAGGTGCTCAGGGTCAGTCTCTAGTACCCAAGTTGTGATGCCTGGAGGTCAGTCACTTTGTGGTGCCTGTGGCCAGGATCAGGCTCTAGCGCCCAGGGCCAGTCTGTGGAGAGGGGTCAGACACCAGGACCTCTCTCTGATGCCACAGTCAGTCTCCGGTGCTCGGGTCGCTGGCTCCTCGGGTCCCTCCTCGGGCCCCTCTAGGTGAAGGAGTGTGTAATGGGGTCTACTACGGCACCCTTGGGGCTCCGTGGAAGTCTCGGAAAGTCTCTGTGGAAGTCTCTGTGGAGGGCGCAGGTCACCGGCTACCCCTGCACACAACGGGTCTGCGGGTCAGCGGTCTCTCCAGGGGCGCAGTCAATCACCTCCAAGGGTCTCAGCCCTGACCGGGAGACAACAGGGCATCAGAGGGCCTAGCGAGGGTCCCCCGAGGTTTTCTGCGTCTTCCCTCGGCCTGTCTCTGTCTCTGGGATCCTCTGGGTCCTGAGGGGCCTCTGCCTCTCCCTGGGCTTGCCCCTCGGTCTTGCCCCTCGGCTGCTCTCAGTCACCGGGCCCCCGGGTCGTCCCTCGGCGCTCTCTGGTGCAGCAGAGGCGTGCAGGGGATCTCGCCGTGCTGGGGGGCGCGCGCCGGTAAGGAGCCGCTCAATCCAGTTCCAAGCTCCTCGCCTCGAGCCAACCGAGATTATCCTTGGCGAGGTTTTCCCCCCCACGGGCCCTCGCGCGCCCCCCCCCCCCCCAAATGCAGCAGTAGCGGTGGTGGAGGCGGCGGCAGCGGCAGCACGCCGCGCCGCTCTGCACTCCGACGTGAGCCACCCGGCACCTGCGGCGCCTGCGTGAGTTTTCACCCGTGAGTTCAGCTTTCCGCCCATCCGTCCGCCCGCCCCAACTACAGTGCATCCTTGTGCCACCGTTTTGCTAGTAACAGTGATATAGTTATAAATGTTTTCACCACCTGTTTCAGCACTTCCTTAACATGTGAGAGCATTGGCAATAGGTCTGGTGCAGTGCGAGTTTCTATGGTTTTATTTATCTCAACAAATATTGTTTCCCAATATTTTCTTGTGCCTGGGCCATCTGAAGAAACCTGTATAAAGTCTGCTACATAGAGCAACAGCAACAGTGGGCGACCCAGCTGTGTTCTCCCTGCTTATCATTAATGACTCATGTAGAGTGTTGACTCTGTGTGCCATGGCTTTGTTATATAATAAACTAATCAGCTAAAGGAATATCACAAATACAAATCGTAGCCAACACGGTCTGCTTGAATCTCCATTCTACAGAGTCAAAAGCTTTCTCTATGTCTAAAAAATGGCCACAGCGTGCACCCTTGGTTCCAAACAGTGTTTGGAGACTGAATTAAGTCAATCTGCCCAGGACAAAACCAACGTGTTCTGACAGGATCAGTCTTGGTATCAATGGGTTATTTGAAAGCAAAGCAAAACACAAACGCTGTGGGATAGCGTAACTTGATGGACGGAATGCGGAACCAATCAAACATTCACCCCCAGTCACAGATCTGGGTTTCATCCATCCATTATTTTGCTCACCATGCCACCCCAGTTTGAACCCAGCCATATGCAAATCAGTCTTGACCCTGTTCCTCAAGGGAACAGTCCAGCCCGAACTGCCCGGCCAGGTTCTACCTGGACCGGAAACAAGCATCCTGGGACCGGTTTCAGGGTTTCACCCCTCATCCGCCAGGCTAGCTTGAATCCAGTGGCACAGTGAGCCCGGGACCCACGTCTGGGCATACCCGGCGCACTTAGGGCGGCAAAAGCAAAGCAAAACACAAACGCTGTGGGATAGCGTAACTGGATGGACGGAATGCGGAACCAATCAAACATTCACCCCCAGTCACAGATCTGGGTTTAATCCATCCATTATTTTGCTCACCATGCCACCCCAGTTTGAACCCAGCCATATGCAAATCAGTCTTGACCCTGTTCCTCAAGGGAACAGTCCAGCCCGAACTGCCAGGCCAGGTTCTCCCTGGACCGGAAACAAGCATCCTGGGACCGGTTTCAGGGTTTCACCCCTCATCAGCCAGGCTAGCTTGAATCCAGTGGCACAGTGAGCCCGGGACCCACGTCTGGGCATACCCGGCGCACTTAGGGCGGCAAAAGCAAAGCAAAACACAAACGCTGTGGGATAGCGTAACTGGATGGACGGAATGCGGAACCAATCAAACATTCACCCCCAGTCACAGATCTGGGTTTAATCCATCCATTATTTTGCTCACCATGCCACCCCAGTTTGAACTCAGCCATATGCGAATCAGTCTTGACCCTGTTCCTCAAGGGAACAGTCCAGCCCATACTGCCCGGCCAGGTTCTCCCTGGACCGGAAACAAGCCTCCTGGGACCGGTTTCAGGGTTTCACCCCTCATCAGCCAGGCTAGCTTGAATCCAGTGGCACAGTGAGCCCGGGACCCACGTCTGGGCATACCCGGCGCACTTAGGGCGGCAAAGCAAAACACAAACGCTGTGGGATAGCGTAACTGGATGGACGGAATGCGGAACCAATCAAACATTCACCCCCAGTCACAGATCTGGGTTTAATCCATCCATTATTTTGCTCACCATGCCACCCCAGTTTGAACCCAGCCATATGCAAATCAGTCTTGACCCTGTTCCTCAAGGGAACAGTCCAGCCCGAACTGCCAGGCCAGGTTCTCCCTGGACCGGAAACAAGCATCCTGGGACCGGTTTCAGGGTTTCACCCCTCATCAGCCAGGCTAGCTTGAATCCAGTGGCACAGTGAGCCCGGGACAAATGATACACTAGTATATTTGACCATATATTTTTGCATCTGTATTGAGTAGCAACAAGGGTCTGTATGGAAAAACTGATCCACTGGTTTGCCTGATGTTAATATTGTGACTATCATCGCCTCTCTTAGAGTTGGTGGGTGATGGCCCATCTGTCTCAGGTGTTCAAAAAGTGTTATGTGCACAGTTAATTCAGTTAGGTATTTTTAGTAAAGGAGGGGAGGAGGGGTGTATCAACTTCTAACTGTTTGTTTTCTAGCCATGCCATTGCAAGGTTCTTCAAGTAGCCTTGTATCCCGTGCAAGATATTGGTGGGTCGTGAAGTGCATAGTTCTTGATAGTAATGTCTAAATCTGTTTGAAGTTTCTTCTGCCACATATAGTAATTCCCCAATTTCAGACCAGGTTTGTGTTGTTATTGTGACTTCCACGTACTTGGGGCATAGTAAGGTGGTGTCACCTCTGGTCTCTCCCCTCCCCTTAAATACGCGTGATAGCGTATTTACCTCTGTATTTAAACTTCCTTGTGTGCCAATTCTTGAGATCCAACCCACTTGGTTTATCATAAAGTAGTTTTGTCTTGTTGTAATGCATATGCTCTTCCCCTTCCAGTTGGTTCAGTTTGTCCGTATTGGATTTTAATATCCTGGAATCTTTAGCTGTAGTAATGCCTCAGATATAGATCTTAAAGGCCTCCTAAGCTGTCTAAAACCTTTGCACTGAGCCTATATTTTTAACAAAATATTATGTTATAGAACCTGCTATCTTGGCATCAAAGACCACTTCACTTAGAGAATCTGAGGGGAATCTCCTGACAAAACTTCTGTGCTTGTTGTGTAGTAGTTTTTAGTCGAGTACAACCTGTGATTGGCCAAGTTCTTGAAAATGTCATGCATTGTTGGATGAAGGGTGCCATACTCTTGGTCAGTGCGCGAGTGCCAGTCATGTACAGTTTTGTAGTATGTAAATTCTGCCCTTTCAGGTATTTACATCTCTATGCTTCTGGAAAGCCTTCCTGCCTCTGTTATGTTTGTGGCTCTTGCTGTGACAGATGTGTCCAGGCGGGCTACTCACCCAGCTTTTTGTATCTAGTACACAATTGGGTTCACCTCATATATGTGTGGCACTGTTACCGGGCCATAGTCTTTTATATACCATAGTAAAATTGAGGATGATTCTAGTTTAGGCCATGTACATCTAATAGTAAACACTTTCTTCACGGTGCAGTACCTGGCTATTATAAAGCTTCCATCTGGATTGTCTTGTACTTTGAACCAGCTTCCTTTTCTTACCCACATCAGTACCACTCAACTTGCAAGCCACACAAGATCGTGTACTATTATCTGATAGACTTCTAGCTACCTTAGAATTATCCCCACGCGTCAGTTGATCCAGAACTTTTTCATGAGCAGTACCCCTGCACTCCAGTAGGTGGTGTCATTCTGCTTATTGTGGTGCCATCCGTGCTCTAAGTGATGTGCACAGTGCCTAGATAGGCATCACCCCTGCATGCTGACATCAGTTTTTTCTTTTCTGCGCCAGTCAGTGCAGATCTGAGGAATAGCTATCCCCAGTCCCTTTTTGACTGACTTTTTTTGATCTTTTGTCAAAGGCTTTTTGAGACATTGCCCCCTGGTGTGGCAGGATGTCTGAGGAAAGCTGGTATTTAGCCCTGTGTAGCTTGTCACCGGCAGATGTCTGTGACAGATCCACACCTTGTCTGCCTCTGATGTTTTGAGCACAACCACATCGCCAACACCTACAGTGAAAGTCGCACCCTAACGCCCAGAGGGAGCGTTCTCACAAGTTCCTTGGTGTTGGATGCAGAGTCCAAGTTGTCCAGGCACATGGGTAAGACCCACAAGAAGAAAAAAAAAGCAAGAAGTCAGAGGTCTTCAACTCTGCCCCATCAGTATGTCTTCTTATGAGACGAGGGAACAATGGCATTCAGAGCCTGGCTCCGCTGTTGTACCTGGGCCATCTCCACACCTCCCTAAGTTTCCTGGAGCTGGAGCAACACCCGCCAAATTCTGAGTTTTATGAGGCCATTAACCTAATATTTGAGTGGCCCTTTCCCTCTGGCGGACCTTCAGGCCCATTGGGGTCAGATGGGGTCCCTACTTTTCTGTCAACAGGCATGTCCCTGGTGCCAGTCAGGCTTCCCTAATCCAAAAATGGATCCGGACGGACGCTGGTCTAGAAATCTGGACTGTCCCTAGAAGCCCGTCCCTTTGCTGACCTCCCTGGAGCCCACCTGCAGGGGCACCCACATATTTATTCCCAACTCTGACACTGAACCAAATGGGCCTTGTCCGACACAGACTCCAGCACTGACTGGAGCCGTCCCATCCATGTCAGAGCCTGAGCCCTACTCTTATGGGCTAGGACTTTGGGAAGATTGAGAGGGGTCACTGGACACTTAAGAATACTGACCCCTAGAACTCAATGAGGACAACTGGTGTGAGGATTTGGCGAATGTCAGAAGACTGGACATCTCTTCAGATTCTGGCTTGGTCTTTCCTCCTACAGTGACTACTGAGGAGGGAGCTTCATTTTTAGTGGTGGTAAGAAGGGTGGCCGAGGTCCTGGACCTTATGCTACCCTCTGGCTGCCAAGATAAATGTCTTGATAGAGATTCTTCACCTGGGAGTCACCCTATCTGAACCTCTTCTCCTGTTTAACAAAGTCCTTAAGGATGTCCTACATGGGGCCTAGTCCAAGCCCTGCACAGGGTCTTTTGTGAATAGGACAATAGCCTGCCGCCATTGTTCTGCCCGTCCTCACCCAATACTCCACCCTGGAGAGTTTGGTGGTCCAAGCCTCCACGTCCAAATGAAATCTTGGTGCAATCCGTACCACTCCTCTGGACAGGAAATCCAGGAGGTGTGGATACCTGTGATTGGTTAAAACCATGTGCCTTTTGGACTCATATAACCAGTCACCCTGGGACGCTTTTGAGCAGCTGCTTCTAAGATGAAGCCTGAGCCATACTCTCCCAAGCTATTTCTGACAGGAGGGATGCAGCCAGGTTTGCCATTTGCTGTGGACTGGATACAGCCAACCCACTGGGAAGAGCAGTTTCATCGTCAGTAGCCCTTAAGAACCATGCCTAGTTGAGAAACACTGGCTTTTCAGGGGATGTCCATGCTTTGCTCTTTGATGGCTCCCATCTCTTCGGAGGCATGGCAGACTCGGTGCTAGTGCAATTCCAGGACAGCAGAGCTACGGCCAGGTCCTTGGGTCTTTCAGTGGCCCCTTGCGAACCTCAGTCCACCTTTTGCTCCTTTCGTGGCCATGGAAGAGGCTTCCAGCTGTGTCTCTACTCTTCCAGCCACCACAGCACTCAAGCTTCTCAGCCCCTGCATGGCCAAGGATGCAGCACCTACATGCCCTGTGGATCAGGTAGCCAGAGGTAGGGCCAGTCCACCACTCCCATGGCTATCACAACTTCCAAGTCACTTTAGTTTGCTCTCCGACCATCACGGGCACCCAGTGGGAGGCAGGATATGTCATCACCTGCACTACTGGAGGTCCATAACTTCCGACCATTCTGTTCTCTAGATTGTCCAAAGATTGTCTACCCCTCCACTAATGCCACTTACTTGTGACAGGCTGACGGAGGCGAACATCTTCTTACTCTGCCAGGAAGTGGCGGCTGTCTTATCCAAGGGAGCCATAGAGAGGGTGCCGGCATCAGAAGTAGGTCGTGGTTGCTACTCACTCTCCTTTTTTAAGGACAGAGGCCTTGGTCTTATCCTGGAAGTGCACCCTCCCAATTTCTTACTGAAAGAGAAATTTAAAATGCTCACGCTCACAAAAGTCTTGTCTTCAGTGGACACAGGAGACTAGATGGTAGTGTTGGACTTGCAGGTCGCCTACTTCTGCATCCCCCATCTTACCTGCTCACAGATACTACTTGCGGTTCATGATAAATCACAAGCACTTTCATTTCACTCTGCTCTCCATTGGCTTTACCAGCACCCCTCTGGGGGGGATTCACCAAATTGATGGTGGTGGGTACAGGTACTGAGATCAGGGCTGCCAGTCTTCCCCCCTGTCTCAATGACTGTCTGAAGATAAGCACTCCCCAGGCAGTCAATTCCCACTTCCAAACTATGACAGACCTCATGCAATCACTGGGGTACACTATCAGCGTGCCAATGTCACACTTGATACTTTCTCAAATGCTTCCTTTCATCAGAGCTGTTCTAGACAAAGTGCAGTTTGTATCTTTTCCTCTCGAATATCAAGTGTAGGATATTGAAGCTATGATACTGATGTTTCTGCCGCTATCCTAGATTTCCTTGAGACTGACTCCGAGGCTGCTAGACCTCATGGCCTCCTGAATCCTGCTTGTGACACATGCCTGCTGCCATATGCAGGCTATGCAGTGGGACCTGAAGTTCCAGTGGACACAGCATCAGGGATATCTGACATAGTCCAGATCTCAGAGGGCACTGCAAAAGATCTGGAGTTTTGGTTAGTGAACCTCAATTGGGTAAGTGGCAGACCCCTCTCCCTTCCCCAACCAGATCTGACAGTAGTGACTGTGTCCCTCCTTTGCTAGAGGGCCAGCTGGGTGAAGTGGATATCACAGGCCTCTGGCATCCGGCGGAATGCAGACTCAATATCAACCTGTTGGAGCGCTGTTCAATCTAACTGGCTTTGAAAGCCTTTCTACTTGCCATTGGGGGAAGGCTAGTGCAGGAGTTCTGACATGGTGGGGTCAGGTAGTGGACCCTTTGTAAGAGGTCCTATGTCTGTGGACGTGGCTGGAACGCAATTACATTTCCTCGACACCTGGCAGGATCTCTGAATGCCAGAGTGGACAAACTCAGCTGAAGATGCCTAGTGGATCACGAATGGCACCTCCATCCGGAGGTGGTGCAAGGTCTTGTTCAGCAGTGGGGAGAGCCTTGGTTAGATTTATTTGCTACTACTAAGAACGCATAATGTCAGCGCTTCTGCTCGCTGGAGTTTCCAAGGTAGCTCTCACTTGGCATTGCTTTTCATTTCAAGTGCCACCCCAGTCTTCTGTAGGCTTTTCCACCCATACCACTCCTGTCCAGAATTCTTTGGAAGATCAGGAATAACCAGGTCCAAGTCATCCTTGTGGCTCTGGACTGGATCAGAAGTTGGTATTCTAAGCTGTTGAGCATGGCAATTGGTCCTCTGATCAGGGTGGCGGGAAGCATGGGAGGGTGGTCCACCCGAACCGGTCAACACTCTGCCATCATGCAAAGATGATGAAGAGCAGCAGTTGATAGCTTTTGACATTTTGCCTGAGGTATGGAATGTTAACTTGGCAGCTCGGTGTCCCTCCACTAATATGGTATATGCCAGCTGTTGGAACAAGTTTCTGGCATGGTGTACAGCTAAACAGGTTAACCCCCTTATTTGCATTCATTTCCCAAGTACTTCTGCTTATCCCTACAAACAGGGCTCTGCATTTGGCACTGAAGGATTTTTTGTCTGCCAGTTCTGCTTTTCTGTGGTTGCCACATAAGCCTTTCCTCAAGTCCTCCATTGTAGATAAGTTTCTTAGAGGTTTGCAGCACTTATTTCCTCCAGCTCCCTTTATGCTTCAATGGCACCTTAACTTGGTTCTTATTTTCCTAACCTGTGCTCCTTTTGAGTCGCTCCATACCTACCCTATTAGGCTTCTCACCATCGAGACTGCCTTTTTGGTGGCAGTAACATTTGCCTGCAGGGTCTGTGAAATACAGGCATCGTCATCTCAGCCCCCATACGTCTCCTTCCCAGACAAACTGGCCCTTCAGACCTGAGCATCCTTCTTGCCAAAGATGGTAACCCCATTCCATGAAGCAACCTCGTGAGGGTTTGCATGTTCATTCCACCAGGGCGAAGGTTGCACCCACTACATTAGCATGTGGCGTCCCAGTCCTGGACATCTGCCAGGCAGCAACGTGGGCCTTGCTGCATACGTTCACTAAGCACTACTGCCTGGAATGGTAGGTCCATCGGGACGCATATTTGTCTATTGAGTGCTGCAGGACTTTCTAATATAAATAAAGTTTGCAAACCCACCTCTGGAGGCCTTATCTAAGGTAAAACATCTGTGGCTAGAATTCTGTCACATGAACAATCTACTTACCTTCAGTAACACCTTATCTGGTAGAATTCTGTCTATCTGCAGATTAGTTACTAACCCACTGATCCTCCCCAGTTTGCAAACAGATTTATAGAGATAGGGCTGCCCCTTTCTAGTCCATAGTTCCACACACCAGTGGTCAGTGGTGTTTGTGGCTCAGATTTTCTGTTGTGAAAAGTCTCAAAAAGAATCTCTAAAGAGGCACCTCTATAAGCACCACACACAACCGCATGGTGAGCTGATCGGCTCCAACAACCAGCGCACCGAGAGATGGCTCATGAAAAATTTTCAGACCCAGTCTGAATGCTGGAGAAAATTCCAAGGTAAGGAATCTGCGGCTAGATAGTCTCTTCCAGATAAAGCATTACTGAAGATAAGTAACTTGTTCCTCCTTTTAGTTTATGTATATTCAGTGCGTTGTTGGGGACTAGATTTATTTCTTTATAGGAGCACTACATCAAAGTGTCTTTTCCAGTATGTTACCACTTTTCTCAACTTTCTATGATTTTTTTTTTCTTTTCTTAAGGCCATGCACGTTCCAAGTGAGGAATCTCAATCTTGGAGCAAGTGGTTTGCTAGTTTCTAGTATAACTTTCTCCTGTTTTGTTGTGGCATGTGGACTTTTTATCTAAGTCGTCTGCTTTTCATTTGTCTTTTAGTTCTAAATCCTTTGCTCCCACACTGCTTTCTCCATCTGGCAGTGGTTCTTTACTTTCTCTCCCACCCCATCCCTCGTCCTCAAACTAGAAAAGTTTAGCATTGTGGTTCACACTTCAGGCTGTGTGCATAACCGCCTTCTGCTGTAAGGCAGTGGTTGCCGCATGATACTTTGACGTGAGGTCGTCAAATGCCTACAGGGCATGTTTTATATTAACTAATACAAGTATCATTTCTTGAGGTGCCTGCATGCCTCTACATGATCATATCAAATATCTCTTTCCTTTCTAACAAGCCCTCTATAATGTAATAGAAATACTTCTGCAATATTAATGTATCCTTCACACGCAGGTTTTATAATCAGTGACTATAAATTCTGCTGCGCTAATTCTTTAGTATATACCATTTCTTCAGACTGCCTTATGTAATTGCACTATCAGAAACATCTCCTCTCCCTTTTATCATTATATATATCTAGCTCTACATATCTATACATCTATAATTATATTTTTCAGTCATTTTCATTCAAGCCCAATATCTCTTAATTTTTTGTCCTTTGGAGCTACCCTGAAATCTCATGTAGGCGTTTACTGTTCAAGAATCCTTAGTACGGCTAGAAAGTAACTGAAAACCCAAGGTTTGCTAATAAGTAACACTTGTAGCTGTGCTGGATATAACATGCGGTATTCAATATTGATTGCCTGAAGCTTTTTCTTGGCTGGCATGGAAGACCTTCAGGCTTCATGGGCTTGTGTGATATAAAAAAAGAAATTGCTCCAACTAGTTCAAGTTTATAGTTCTCATGCTTTTCCAAATCCAGCATCTGTCTCTGTAGCTTATACAAATACTGGTCCAGGTCTGGTTCCAGGCTTTGGCTGTGAGGCTAAAGATTGGTGTTCTCATTCCATTATGAAGCCCTCTGAATAAATATTGCGTCCCAACAGATATACCAGGAGTGTTTGTACAAGCTGTTGCTTCTTAATGCCACCAGGCGATCCTCATTTTTTGGCTTGTACTATTGCTAGAGTTCGTTGCAGTAGTGTTTGTGCTGCTGTTCCTGCTGCTTGGTCATCCTCCACATTTGAGACTCCATTTCAGCCGACTCCTGGTATTTATTAACGCAGCTTGTACCTCATATTGATAGGCTGCGCTGCGTGCTATGACTGCTGATGCCCTGACTCAAGCACCAAACTAGGGACAAAGATGGTTCTTGACCTGCACCAGTCAGCAGCCTCTAAGTCCACTCAACTCCGCCTCCTTCCCTGCAGCAGCCACTTGGCTATCACCATGCTGGCAGTGCTCTGCTTTGCAGAAAGAAGGGAAGTAAAGAGTTCAAGCTCATCGCGAGCCTGAATGCCACTGTCTTCAACATAGATTAGACGCTTCATCTTTAGGCAAGCTCACCAAGAACCTGAAGATTCACTGGACGGATTCTATAGCCGACTCTAGGAACTTGCAAGCACTTTTAGGTTTAATTACAAGCAAGAGGAGATGAGAAAGTCATCCTACAAGAATCCTGAAAATGTTTGAGACATACTCATGGTTGGAAGATCTAGGGAGCTGTCAAACCCTCACATGTCTCACATGGAGGCTGTACTCCACTAAACTATCAAAGTGGAACCGGTCAACTCAGTACAACCGGGAAGCCCCACTGACCCCTGCGGAGACCACTGGATGCCAGATAACTGTATGGATACTTCATAGGGTAGCCCCACAAGCTGGCAGACTATCCAGCCAAGGGAAGGAAGTGCATGGACAGCGTGTGGCAGGTACAGCCATTCATCTAAGGTGTGCAAATAGTCAAAACACAAAGCCACAAAAAAAGAATGTCCATGCTGTCCCAGAAGCTGTGAGCGGGGTGGAAGACGTATGACGATGACATACCGAATACACTCTACACACTGTCTTCACTGTAGGACACAACAGCGCCACTCAAACCTCTTCCACGGTGCCATATCTGATTTGGGCAATACACTGTCACTGCAGTCATCGACACTGGAGCATTCATAGACCTCATGTTCGCAGACGCATATCAGAACATGCCAGAACCTCATGTACTGGCTGAGGCCTATGTCGGGGTTTTCACTGGTGGACAAATATAATGGCTACCCATATTGGTGTTTTTTCAAGTCTTAAGTTTCACATGAGGAAAAGATCATCGACGCCACCATTTATGTAGCTGAAGGAGGTCAAGGCATGCTTGTCAGCAGTACCACATCCAAGAGCCTTGGACTAGTTGGTTTGCGTTCAGTGCAACTCAAAGAACTGTCACTTATAGCTGATTTTGAAAGTGTGCTTAACAGAATTGGCTGTTTAAAGGACAGTGGTTAAGTTGTACATTGGCAAGTTGAAATAGCCGGTGGCCCTACTACATCATATCGCCTGTTCCACCTCTGACCCGAGGTGGAAGAGGAGCTCAACAAGCTAAAACGTGCCAGCATCGTTGAAAAGGTCCCAGGCTTGGGTGTTGCCCATTGTAGTGGTGAAGAAGCAGGAAAAATCGAAAGTCTGCATCTGTGCAGACGTGTGTTTACCAAATGCCAAATCAAACATAAGTGTCATGTGACCCTCCACCATTGATAACATCCTAGGAGAACTTAACAGAATCCAGTGGTTCTCCAAGGTAGACCTACGATCAGTATACCACCAACTGCCGCTACACATGTGGGGCTCAGGTGCTACACGTGCCTCAATTTTGGAGATATCTAGAACTGCTGAAGCATTCCAAAACACCATATATGAGCTGCTAACAGGACTGCCTGGCATCATCAGCGTCAGTTATGACATTTGTCAATTCGTTGAGGGAGCACCATTAATGCATTCAGAGTACTCCGAAGGGTCCAGGAGTCAGGCTTCACGCTTCCCTGAGATACTTCTGAGTACATTAAGCAACAGATCAGCTTCTTCAAATAAACGTTCTCACCAAGTGGCCCCTGACCCTGAGAAGGTGAAGAATGTCTGCAATGCACCTGCACCGACCAATATATCTGAAGTGAGGAGTTTTTGTAGATGGTAAACTACTGTGGCCGATTTTATAACTGACCTATCAAACCTTACACAGCCCCTCAGACCTCAAGAAGGCAAAAACCCTGTGGGTGTGGGATGCAGCAGAAGAACAGGAATTCGAAGCACTGAAAGTCCTGCTTCGAGCCCTCCAAATAAACCACCACTGCTGTTGACGCTAGCTCAAAAGGGATAGGAGCTGTCCTCGGGCAGCAGCAAAGGCATGGCAACTGGACCCCTGTGGCCTATACTAGTTGATCACTCACTAACATAGAGCAAAGGTACTCACAGATTTAGAGGGTGTGCCATTGTGATTCACTGGACCTGCTAACATTTTCACTTTTACATCTGTGCTCATCCCTTCATAGTAACAGTGGGTCACAAGCCACTCGAATCATTGTTTCAAGGTTCTTCTTCCAAACCTCCTCGTCTCATTGAAAAGTGGATTCTTCCGCTGCAGTAGTATAACTGAAGAGTACAGTACAGGTTGGGCACCACCAATCCAACTGATTACCTATCCTGCCACCCACATGAAGGCACTCAGAAAGAGACCGAAGACATGGAGGAGACATAAGAATCTGTCAGGTACTATGTAGGGAGATCCCAGCCCCTACTGCTGTCTCTTGACACCATCCGCAGTGCTTGGGAGAAAGATGAATGTCTACAGCTAGCCCATGCTGCAATCAGATCCGGGAGGTTGGACTCATTCCATGAAGATCGAGCGTACCTTACACCAGAAGTCAAGAGGACCGTAGAATCACTATACTATGTGTGCTATGGACTTGCAACTGACAAGAGCTGATGTTTACTACAGAGACACTGCTTGGTAATACCCAGCGGCCTCACAGCTCAAGCAGCACAGCTCCCCCTTAATGGTCACCAAGATGTGGTGAAAATAGAGAAACTCCTCCAGACAGAGGACTGGTTTCCACTAATGAACAAGATGGTCGAGACCACGCGCGGCCGTGCTGATGGTTCCAAATCACAGGCCTTCCAGGTGCATCTCTACCAATCATCACTGAGCAGTGTCCCCAGCAGCTGTGGATATGTGCCAGCCTGAACTTTGGGTGCCTGCCAAGACTTTGGTGCCTTCCAGACAGTACTCCTCATTTTGATTGACTACTTCAAATACTCAGTGATCGAGTTGGGAACCTCTCAAGCGGCTGCCGAGGTCATCCCCACGCTTGAGAAAATGATAGCCACACACTGGCTCATCAGAGTGGCTCCTCTATTCAAAGTCAAGAATGTGCAGCATACCTCCAATCCTACAGCATAATTCACAGAAGGGTGACTCCCCACTGACCCTAAGCCAATAGGGAAGTTGAATGTTTCACGCGTACGCGTTCATAAGGTGATGAGAATTACACACACTGACAGTCAGCCTTTGGAGTGGGCCATCTAGGCATTCCTGCAAGAATATCACCAGCCACCAGTAAGCCCCAGTGCATTCCAGCACAGGGTGCATCCTTGCCTTGCAGGTAACATTTCATATCACCTGGAGTGGGTGTAACCCCCAATCGATTATGCTCAAACACTATAAAGAAGAGACACCAATCATAGAGCAAGTGTTCACTGGAAAGCTCTAGATATCTGACATTGGCACCGACAATGTAGTGTTTGTAAAAGACAGACACCCTGGCAGCAAGTTCAGGCTCTTTTGAACGTCACCCATGAGTTGTGACGTGACACCATGGGATAATGATCACTGCCTGGTGCAGTGTTGATGAAATAACTTACAACTTCCGTCCTGCCAGGTAGAACTGCAAGGAGAGATATGGCCAACCCACACACGATAAGACATCGCCAGACTGTGAGGCCAAAACTTCCTCAGGTACACTGGTGAGCTCAAGCGGAGAGAGTCATGACCTGACCACTGTTAACCTGATGCTGAAACTTTGCTGAAACGCATCCCCAGAACAACTTGCTCCCCAGCTGTCATTAGTGAGCCCAGCCACCAGTCAACCAATCAGTAGCAACAGGACTGACAGCACTAAGGATCCAGCACCATCTATCCACCTCAAGGGCTGAGTAAACTGTATAAATTGACCAGTTTTTTTTTTTTTTTTTTTTTCCTCTTTTACTTCGTGCATCTTAGTTTTTGTAGCTATTGTGATTGATAAACTAATGGTGTAATGGTTTCAGTTTTTTTTAGTTAAAGGTAAGGAGGGATGTAATGTCGCCCACTGTATGTGTTAAGGGGAAACCAAGGGAAACTCACCTTGCAGATGTGCGGTCTCCCCTGTGTGCCACGTACTGCGGACAATAAAAAGCTGGGGGGTCTGTTTTGGAAGTGTCTGTACCTCAGTACCTGAAGCAAGCATGCTCCTCCTGATAGTTATTAATGCAGCCTGCACCACATATTACTGGGCTGTCCTACTTGCAACTACCACCAACTCCTTGACGCAAACACCATAGCCCGTTAGAGGCTGCTCGCTTTAATATGGGGCGCCACCAGTCTCTGGTAAAAGGTGGAATTGCAGATTTGCTTTTAGCATGTTTATAATATGTCCTTCGAGCAGTTGCTCATCACTTACCACCTGCATGGGAACTTGAACTCCTCTACTTCATGTTCTATTGCTTGCGTGCATTCTTTGGCCGTTGCTCTCTGAATTCTCAATGCAGCCCCCAGAGTGGCAATAACTCACCTTTTTTTTTTTTTTTTTGCTGTCAGTGCCGTGCTGCTCCCGCCGCACCACACAGAGCCCTAAGTTCTAAGCACTGTCCCAGCTATGCATCATCAGATATAAGTGCCACTAATCAGCCCTTTGCCATGCTGCTGGGGATCCCACGCCACACCTACCCAGAGTACTCTTAGCCCCTGGTTGATTTGCTCTGGCATTAGTGTTTATGAGATGCACTACACGCTCTCACAAATTCACTGTATTCAATCAGTCAATCAGGATTTACAAAGCGCGGCTAATCACCCAATAGGGTATCCAGGCCCTTGCAGGTCTTGGAGGTTTATTCAAACAGCCAGGTCTTAAGGGCCATTCGGAATTCCAGAAGTGAGGTAATGGTCTGGAGGTGCATGGGGAGGCTGTTTCAGGTTTTTGCTGCTATGTGAGAGAAGGAGCAACCTCCACTTCTGCTTCGATAGCTGCGGGGAGTATGGACAAATCAAAGGGAGGCAGAGCGTAGTCTCCTCAATGGTTGGTGGAAGTTCAGGGGGTGGTTAATGTATGCAGGTCCTTGGTTGTGTAGAGCATTGTGTCTGTGGGTCAGCAGCTTGAATTAGCATCTCTTCTGTACAGAGAGCCAGAGGAGTTGCCTGAGGTGGGGTTTGTCCGGGAGGCCAAGGATGAGTCTGGCGCAGTGTTCTGTATGATCTAAAGTCTCTATAAAAGGTGTGCGGCAATTCCTATGGTGCGATAGTCCAGTCAGCTGGTGATGAGGGCCTGTCACTGTGCGTCTTGCGTGTAGGGGTAGCCACTTGAACATCATGTGTAGCATGAGCCAAGTGAGGAAGAAGGCAGAGAAGATGGCATCGCTCTGTTATTTGATGGTGAGCTTGTTATTGATGACTGAGATTTCTATCGTCGTCGTCGGAGAGAGTGGGTACAGGTCCTAGGTCTGATGACACCCTTGTCGTTCTAGGTGTTGCCAAAGATCAGTGCTTTCGTCTTGTCTATGTTCAGCTGCAGGCAGTTCTTCAACCAATCAGCGATGCTTGTCATGCATCTGTGGGAGTGGTTTTGGTGGTGGAGTGGCCGTAGTGAGTGAAAGGATGAGTTTGGTGTCATCTGCATGGAAAATTGAGACCATGGAATTTGTCAATGTTGGCCAGCTGGGTCATATATGTGTTGAAGAGTGTGGGGCCAAGGGAGGAGCCCTGGAGGACAATGCAGGTGATCTCCTTGGGTTCGGCGGTGGAAGGTGAGAGGTGGATCCTCTGGTTTCTTCTGGTGAGGAAGGTGGTGAGCCATTTAAGTGCATCCCTTTGTATGCCCATGTGGTGGAGTCTTCCGATCAGCATGTTGTGAGATACTTTGTGGAAGGCTGAATAGAGTTCGAGGAGGATCAAAGCTGCTGTTTCTCCTCGATTGAAGAGGGTTCTGATGTCAGTGGCTGCAATCAGTGCAGTTTCTGTGCTGTGATTACTGCAGTTGCCAAATTGGGAGGCGTAAAGTAGCTCGTTCCGCTCCAGGCATGCCATGAGTTGCTTGTTGATGATCTTTTGCAGTACCTTCCTGAGAATGGGCGCAGGGAGATTTGACCAATAGTTCTTAGGTTCACTGGGGTAGGCAGAGGGTTTTTGAGAAGTGGTCTGACTTCCGCATGTTTCCAGGTGTCTGGAAATGTTGCAATGGTGGTTGGTGTTGAGCAGGATGGTGAGTTCCTGCCTGATCCTTTGGTTGCCGAGGTTGAAGATGTGGTGCGAGCATGGGTATCGGGGAGCTCCCAAGTGGATGACTTCCATGGTTGAGGTGATGTCCTGGGTGGAGAGGATGATCCATGTGGTCAGTGTGTAGTTCGTGTCGGTTATGGTGGTGGCGTATCTGTCTAGGTATTTCGTAGGTGTGGGTTGGGGTTCGAAGTTTCTGTATATAGTTGAGGTTTTGTTGTGGAAGGAAGTGGGTGAGGTTGTTGCACAGCTCTTGTGAGGGTGTGATGTTTTTTTCGCAGGCAGCCGGTTTGTAGAATTCTTAAGGGTTGAAAAGTTCCTTGGTGGTGTTGGCTCTGGTTTCGATGCATGCAGCAAGGGCTGTCTTATTTGCTGCCCTCAGCAGAGGATGGTAGATGTCGAGGGAGGCGTTGCAGGGCTGCTCTGTTGGAGGTGTCCTTGCCGGTGCGCCATCTTTTCTCCAGTTGTTTACTATCTAATTTGGCTGTTCTGAGTTCTTGGGTGTACCAGCTGGGCTTTTTGGGGGATTTTCTCTGGATGTTGCTCTTGATGGGAACAATGCTATTGGTGGAATTTGTGATCCAGGTTTTGAATTTTTTCACTCCCTGTTTGAGGTTGGTGGCAGTAGGTTGGGTTTGAGGTGTTGAGGGTGTCTGCTCAGCTGGTCTCTGGCATTTTGAGGGGGGGGGGGGGGGACTGGTCTTCTTTGGGGTGGAGGTGCTGGAGGTGGAGAGGCTGAAGTGGACAATGGAGTGATTGGTCCATGTGAGTTCTGTGGCATTTCTGTATTTGTTGCGGTTGCTGAAGGTGAAAATGGGGCCCAGCGTGTGGCCTTCTGTGTTTAGGGTCGTGGAAGACCTGGGTCAATCCGAGGCTGCTCATACTGTCAAGGAGGAATGCAATGTTGTTGTTGGGTTAGGTCGCTGAAGATGTAGTCCTTGGAACCTAAGGCAAGGGGCGGTGTGAAGTCTGCAATGGTGTTGCTGGAACGTGGGCCTGCGGTTCGGTATGCAAGGGTGCCTCTGATTGTTTCGTCATCCATGTGGAGCTTGAAGTTGAGATGTTCCACGGGGGGGTGGTAATGGTGCTGCACTGTATGGTCTTTTTTGTAGAAGATGGCTGTTCCTCCTCCCGGCGTCTTGGTGTAGTCCTGGTGAGGGATTTTATACCTGTTGGGGATCGCTGTGGCAGTGTCTGGAGCAGAAGTGAGGTTGAGCCAGGTCTTGATGAGGAAGACTGCGAGTGTGGGGGTGGCGATGAGAGCCCATAATTTGGTGGAATTCTCACATAGTCAGCGTGTGCTAAGGGTGCTTGTGAGTTGGGTTTTTTTTGTCAGTTGGTTTCTGTGGTGTGTTCAGGGTGGGGCTGGTCATGGGCTAGTGTGTGTGCTGTGGCAGGTAATGTCTGGGATAACTTCACTCCTGGAATAGTTTCTAGTCCGAGTTCACTTATTTCACAGTCTTTCAGGGTCATAAATCATCACCTAAGTTATCACAATCACATACATTATAAGTGTATTCCACTTCTCCATAGCATGGAGATCAAATGCATGGCTATTATTTTACAAGTAACTCTGGTTTAATTATTTGGTAATTATTTCTAGCTCGCGTTCACCGTTTCTCCGGACTGTACGTCACAAGTGTTTCACTTTCCTCAAGCATAAGGGTCAAGTGCACGGCACTTATTATATTCTTGAGGGAATGATTACTTTTTTCTCTTAGGCTTATTTATTTCTCTTCTTCCATTCTCATTCTACAGGTGTCCTCCTTCAGATTTTATGTGATTTAGTTATGCGACTACAGGCAACCATTATATCGCCCCCTCGTGCTGATCCTTGTATTTGTATTGCAGAAAACATTGTCGATGAAAGCAATCTGACCCTAGTGTGTATATGTGATTATTTAGAGCAGTAGTGTATTTAGGAAAACCGACTATAATTGTTGGAAGTTTTTGTCACTTTTTTGTTTGCCTGTAATATGGTTTGTACTCATACATGTGCGCCCTTGTAAGGTTGTAATACTCAGTGTTCTAATATAATAGAAAACTATTTCCTGGGCTGTATTTATATTCCCAGTGTTTTTTTTTTTTCTTTTTTTTTTCTAATGCTTTTTGTTTAGGGACCCCTGTTCCTTGTGGCAGTGGGTGCAGTTGATAGGTCCTATAGTGGAGCGTGGGTCGGCAAGGTGGCAGTGTTTTTTGCGGCGCCTGGAGTTGCGAGTGTAGAGCTAGATGATGGTTTATCTTTGAAAGGAGGGAGTGCTAGGGGTCGTGGCGCTGTGCGTGTTCCAAGAGCAGGCGGGCTTCCCTTTGGCACGCCTTCGTCAACGGCGCGTCCTCTGCGCGGTCATGTTGCAGCCTACATTAAGTAGGTCCTGGGGTGGGCGGAGCTTCTGATGGCGGGAAGAACGTTAAGTGGGAAAACATGAGCGAGAGCACCCCAATGGGAAACCCCAGGCAGTTGGGGTGTCTCTAGATCAAGCTGGAACTAGAAGCCACGGGCAAGTGGCAGCCTAGGTGTCCAGGTGCCTACCGATGTGGGCTCTCTGCGGCCTGCCTTGAGTAGATCCTGGTGTGGGCGGGGCTTCCATTGGTGGGAAGAAAGTGTTCCGACTCAGTGGAGTGGGAAAGCCTGGTTGGAAAAACAGACAGGAAACCCCAGTCAGCCACGGAGTCACTGGATCAGTCTGGCACAAGCAAGAACTGGAAGCCACAGAGAAGTGGCAGGCTCGGTGATCAGGTGCATTGTTCTCAAAGCACCTTGCATAGTGGCTGATTTCATGTTTGTTCATTGGCCCCTTTCTTCTCCCCTTTATTTCAGCTATAGATGTCACTTTCTAGTAGTCTGCACACTCCACTTAGTTGGTAGATGTTTGCTGCTAAGCTGAAATCACCTCATTGCCAGGATTTTGTTTGATTATTTTATGTGGCCAAATGAGACGCTTACCAAACAGCCACCTTTGGCCCTCATCCCTTGTTTTGTAGGTATGCTGAAGAAAACGTTTTACTTACTGCAGCTACTACTTACAACAGTTGATAAACATGTCACTATTCTTTTACAGTCATTGTAGTAGCTAAGAATATATACCCACTATTTGAGTAGATTTTTTTTTTTCATTTTTACCTAAGAAGGGCAAATAAACAAGTGAAAAGTATCAGACAGAAAGGAATGAGGGTGCATTGCTTTATTATTTATTAATAGTTTTTTGGCATCCAAAAAAGTCGAGTCTTACTGTCATCTTGAAATTACATTGCCAAACTAGAAATACAATTGGAAATAAAAGCAACATGTTTATAGTCCAGGTTTAATTGAAGAGACACTACCAGAATTTGTAAACGACTTGTTAGAAAACAAAAGTGGCCAAATTAGCGAGAGAGAAGTGAGTAGGAGATGAATAACCTATTAAGACTGGCAAGGTCTTGATACTGAGTCACACAAATGGTTTGACTTTCTTTATATGAGACGGCTTGTACCTGGCCGTCTTTGATTTTCTTTTTTTTTTTGGCTGTGTGTTCCTTGAGAGTGAGGTTGGTGTCCAGGTTAAATCAAAGTGACTTGGCATTGAGTAAAAGTTGGGAAAGGACAAGACCTTCCAATAATTCTTCCTTCCGGTCAAGAACTAGATAATGAGCAAAAGGCAAACTGGACACGTGGTTACTGACCAAGGTATTACCTAGATAAGTGAGTACCCTGATACTCTGTGTCATGTGGAATAGTGAAAATAACTTTTCTAAAACTTGACAAACCCTCACCCAGCAACCTAGGTGGCATGTTTCATCATTGGCTTATTATATTAACCTATAACTGAAATTGTACATTACTTAGGAGATCTGCAAAACTGTGTAAATCAAGATTTGATTACGCTTATAAAATTCACACATTACATTTCACTTTTTTAGGCACAGGGAGACTAAGTGATTTGCCCAGAATCATACAGAGGACTAAGGTCTGGATTCAAACCTGAGTCCCCAATTTCCATTGTCGGAAGCTGTAGCCCTTAGGTCACATATTATCCAAGTCTATTTGTTATAGGTTTTGTACCTTTAGTGTTAATCACTAATTCTAATCCTTGTACTGTAGGAAGTACTTGCCTTTTATTCACCTCGCTTCCTCACTGTGACTGCGAGTGCATGTGGTCAGTAGCAGTCATGCTTATTGCTTGCAAATGTTGTCTTTTGCAGAGTAAGGAGCCACGTCTGGCAAGGGTTCAACCAACTCCAAACAGGAGAATCTTCACTGTCCCAGAAACTGATTCTACCAGAGATGGCAGGAGAGAGTAAGTATGTTTGTTCCATTTGTAAATGGGTCACAGATTGGAGTAGTTGACTGTACGTAGACCTTTTTTAACTGGTTGGTATTTACCCTTGCCACTACATCCTGGACCATGTATCGTCTTTGACGAACTTGGTACAAGCACTGAATTGGATTAAAATGTAAAGTACAATCAAAACCAACAGACTTTAGATTTGGTGCAAATGCTGTGGCTTTTTCTAGCCTCTGAAGTTTTTATCCAGTCATGTCATGAGATATATACGTGTGCCTATACTTATATAGAAATATGTGTATGTATACACACACACCTATCTTTTAGAATTGTATTTATGGCTAATAGACTGACACAAACTGCTCAGGGTTTTGAAAATGTTGCATCAAATGTTTGTAACTTTTCCTGTGCAAAAGTACTTCTTTCCACCCTTTCATATTTGGTAGCATGCTTATGACAAAGGAGGATCTGTCATCTACAGAAAAAGGGTGCCTACAGATTAAGCTTCCTTTGCATATCTTTTGCTAACACACTTGGCTCACTTGTCACTCTACCAGGCGCGGTGAAGGTGGGCTGCAGATGAGGTTTGAACCGGTTCCGAGCACGCAAATGTACACAGTCCCCACCTCCAGCACTTTCTTCTCCTCCACGACCACCACTATTTCCAGCACAACCTCTTCCTCCACGTGCACCACCACTACCACCACCTCCAACAGCATAACGTCCAGCACAGACCTACGTGATCGGCGAAGGTAAGATTTGCCCCCACTCCCCAGCTTGCCATTGCCTCATACCCCTTCCACTCTAGCTTTGAGCTCTGGTTAAGACTCTGAAATGTTGCAAAGATATTGATGGGACTCTGGTTGCAGTTTGTTGCACTTGGTGAGGTTGCCTTAGCTATTGGGTCTGTGTATTGCTAGTTTTTTCTACAATGCAATTAATTTGTCATTCTCCTTCATTCCCAACTAGTTGTAAACCTTAGTATCTGATGGATACTCTGTTACCAGACTGGATTTTGACAAAAGTTGATATGGCTTCAGCAGGCTGTTAGATGGTGCCATCAACATCTCCGTTCCTCTGCAAATTAGAAAGCCAAGAGCCATATGTAGGCATTACCCCTTTGCTCTTATGTTGGTTCATTTGTATCCATACCCTAAGCACAGATCCAGTGTTCTGCACCTACTGGTTTCAGTCATTGCTAAAATCTTCCTCCAGAATCAACAAAAAGCATTGCAGTCTAGGTGAGCTGTCGCCAAAGACTTCAGGCTGAGCATGTCTGAAACGAGGTAATTTGTACACACTGTGTCTGCCGCAGGATGTGAAGCCCTGTTTGGCTCCCATACATCACAAACAAATAATCCCAAAGCACCTAAAGGCAATCATTAGGACAAGGCCGAACTTTAAATGACCTGAACATAAGAATCAAGGCTCCTCCCATTCTAGGTCACCTACATCAGGTAGGTTGATATCACAGGATAAGGCTTTCAAGACGAAACACAAAAAGAAAATGTGATTTCTCAAATATTTGACTTTTGTTCAAGCCAGAGGTCAGTCTGTATCCACAAGACCAGGTTCTGACTTAGTCTTCTTCATTGATAGCTCTTCTGACCCTTGAACTGATGTGCCCAGAGTTCCTTGCATGGTCATCAGATCCACAGCAGCTTTAAAAAATGCCATTCTGCAAATATTTCTGGCTCTGGCTCCCTTTTTGACTCTACAGAGCCCATTCACACTCCGGCTGGTGGGACCTTCCGCAGTGCTAGCAGACCTCTGGATGGAGTTTGTCTGCTCTGCCTTCCTCTACACTTCTACTGCTCTACTGAAGACTCAGTGGTCTACTCATAGTTGCCACCAATGGACTCATATTGAAGACTTCTTCTCTGCACATCCGCTATCTCAGCACCAGCATTTTGAAAGAATGGAATATCTTTTGGGCTCCAGTTATGATTTGGTTAAGGTGTCCCATACAGTCTCAAGTGTTGAGGAAGACCAAGTTGAAGACAGGCAATTTACTCCCTCCATATTATAGTGATGCTGGTCTGTACTTATATTTGCAGAATGCCAAAACTCTTGGCACCTAGTTTGTCAGCGTTTTATTCTTTATATTGCCCTCTTCTGTCTGAGAAGACAAAAGGCAATTTGTTTATGGAAATCCTCCAGCCTGGACCTCCTAATGCTGAGTGTCTTTTACCTTTCAGTAATGCACTAGTTGACCCTATCCTGGCTGCTTGGTCTAAGCCCTTTTTGGCCCAACTGTTTGCTACCCCATTTCCAGACACCCACACCAGCCCGTAGGGTCCCAAAGTTTAAGAAGAATTAATTGGAGAACTCCCCTTCCTCTTGACTTGGATCTCAATTTCGTCTGACCATTCTCCTGTTCTGGAGTATGAGTCTGGCACAAGTGCCAACTCAACATCTGGATCTTGGCGCTGGCCCCCACTCAAGTGGCAGCTTTCACCCACTCTTTGCCTATGTTCTGTACCCTTCCAGTTCCCTATAATGTGCCTTTGGACCACAAGGTGCTTGTGGGATCTTCAAGAGTGATCCTGCTGGCGGCCTCTACCCTGGCATTTGTTGGCTGCTGTTAATGCTCCTGTGCTGTCCTCACCCAGCAGTCCCTCTTGTGCCAAAAGCTTTGCTCCTTGTTTTGGTACCAATACGTGCGTCAGTCGGTGTATTGGTTCTTAATCCTCTTTTTACTATCTAGAGAGAAAGTGGATTGGGACACAGTAGAACTTAAAGAGAAGGACAGCCTTTGTGCTTTCCGCAGCTCTAGTTCAGGCTTACGTAAAGAGATTACATGTTCAGAAGGTCCGAGGTGAGGCAGATAGCCTTTCCGTTTGAAACGTGCTCAACCCCAGTGACTTAAAATCTTTTAATGAGGTGATCCATGATTGTCCCTCGACAGTCCCCTTGGAAAACATTTATTCTCATAATGCAATCCTATGCAAGACGACTTAGGTCCTTGAATGTACTTTAGCAGTTGCAGATGTTAGTAGTAACATCTTAAAAGAAATTATCTAGTGTATTTTCTTCACTTCAAAGGTATTTTTGCCTTTTAAAGAGTCCCTTGTAGACCTTGTTATTGCTTGGGTTAAACCATGTTCTTTCTATACTTTCATTGGGCACACCTTTGATTGTTTTGCTTTTCTTGAAAGCGTGGTCAAATTTGTACTGCCCTTTTGTTCCATTAAAGAACGATTTTCCCTCTTTCACTGCAGAAAGACTTCCCTCTCGTGGGTGATGTGGAATTTTGATTCCGATTTCATGGCTTCTTGCATGCTTCTGCTCTCATACCCAAAAAGCAAATTTGTTGGAGCTGGGGACGGTGATTTTATTTATTGTGAATCAACCAGAGAGCGGTGACTAGTAGTTCTGTTGCTCTTCTGTCTGTATTCTTGACTTACACTTCTGTTTAATAATAGGTTCCTTCTTAGTTTGGAGGAATCTTCATATCTGGCTCTTGACCAAGGCTAGGTTGAGACTTCATGGCCTAATCTACTTTGCCCCTAGGGTGGTGATAGTCTTTTTGGTGGCTCGCTACTCTTCTGTCAGAACTGTGGATAGCATTCAGGACTTTTGTGTTTTTAAGAGTGCCGTAGAGTGTTCTAAAGAGGATGCGTTTCTTCGGGTATAGCTACCAGTAGTGGTTTCCATCTTTTTGTCCTTGAACAAAAAGGATTTGCTGATATTTCTTTAATTTTTTTCCTTGCAAAGTTCAATCACGTGTTTTCTCTTTGCTGTTTATCATACAACAGAGCATAATCATTGTAATGAAGGATTCTGATCACCAGATATTGCCTCAGCCCTGGGCTTGCAGGGATGGCTACCTCTTCTGTTCCTGTTAAGTACGTTCAGTGAAAATATTTCTGTTGGATACTCTACCTTCAGATTCCTCCCAGACCCACCCCACTCATTGTTCTGAGGCATAATCTTACATGTTTAGTGAGGCTAAAAATTAGTTTTCTTCACCTTATGCCTGCCAATTTTTTTGATCTTGTCTCCATCTAGGAGCAGATGGATATAGGAAAAGTGAAGTTGGAGGTCTCGTTAGTGCCATATTACTTATCTGTGTAGTCACATAGTGGGAGGCCTTGCAGTCAAGCTGGAGTCATTGTGCCACCAATTGCCTCATGAGAGCTAATACAACATAATTCAGTCTGATGCCTGAGGGACATCCATAAAGTGAGGTATGTACAGGTAGATTATCCACAGTATATATTTTTTCCAATGGTAAGTAAATATAGCGTTTTGGCCCACTACTAGCATTGCATGAAGTTGCTTTTGCTGTTACTAGAGATTCTACGGCTGTCCTTTGCACAAACATGTAGAGGGTGTACAGGACACTTATATTAAATCTTCTTGTCTGAATTGCAGACTTGCTAATGAAAGATGAATCTGATAGACTTCCAGTTGCAGGTTCCTTACCTTAGCATTATCCCACGCATCAGACTGCATCCTGAAAATTGTTCATGAGCGGTGTTGGAATCTTTCTTCTAAGTTGCAGCACCCCCACACACTTTTTGCTTGATCTCCGATGCTACCTTGACTGAGTGTGTCCTGGGATCCTGCTAACCAGGCCCCAGCACCCGTGTTCTATCCCGAAACTGAACCATTGTTCCCACAATTGGCACACACCCCTGGCACACAGCTAAGCCCCTTGTAAAAGGTACCAGTGCTACCAAGGGCTCTATGCTGTGGCTAGGGAGGGTCCCTAAGGGCTGCAACATTTATTGTGCCACCCTGAGGGACCCCTCACCGAACATATGCACACTGCAGTTGCAGATTGTATATGTTGGTGGGGAGAAAAAGGTAAAGTCGACATGGCATGCCTTTCAGGGTGCCATGCCCACAACCCACTGCCTGTGGCATAGGTAAGTCACCCCTCGAGCAGGCCCTACCGCCCTAAGACAGGGTGCACTACACCACAGGTGAGGGCATAGCTGCATGAGCAATATGACCCTATAGTGCCTAAGTCCATTCTTGTATTGTAAGTGTAGTGTGGGCATATTGAGTACATGGGCTGGAAGTTTGTCACAACTCCACAGCTCGGTGATGGCTTCACTGAAGTCTGGGAAGTTTGATATCAAGCTTCTCAGCACAATAAACCCACACCAGTACCAGTGTTGGCTTTATTGTAAAGTGTACATACAGGGCATCTTAGAGATGCTCCCTATATTTTACCCAGCCCTTTAGTGCAGGACTGACCTGTCTGTGCCAGTCTGCCACTAACAGACAAGTTTCTGGCCCCCTGGGGTGAGAGCCTTTGTGCTCCCTGGGGTCAGAAACAAAGCCTGCTCTGGGTGGAGATGCTTCACACCTCCGCCTGCAGGAACTGTAACACTTGTCGGTGAGCCTCAAAGGCTCAGGCCTCCTGTTACAGTGCCCCAGGGCAATGCAGCTAGTGGAGATGCCCGCCTCCCCAGATCAAGCCTCACTTTTGGTGGCATGTCCGGCAGGAACATTAGGTAAAACAAGGATGAGAGACCACTACAGCTATGAACACCCCTAAGGTGTCCAGAGCTGGAGTGACCCCCTCCTTGAAAAATCATCCATCTTGGTTTGGGGAGTAAGGACCATTAGGGATAGTGATGTGCCTCCTTCCCCAAAGGGAGTGGGCACAGGAAGGGGGTAGCCACCCTCAGGACAATAGCCATTGGCTACTACCCACTGGTCTCTGTAATGCCCCTGAATCTAGTACGTAGGGGCAGCCCTAAACCTTACTCACCAGATTCCTGGTGACCTCAGAAGAAAGAAGCATGAAGGACTGCTAAGCTAACCCCAGCAGTGAGGACTCTAGATGACAACTGACTTGGCTTCAGCCCTACCGGCCTGTGTGCAGCTTCAAAGACCCGTGCTCCAAATAGGCGAGACATCCTCCAGGGCCAGCACACCCCTAGAGGATTGCTGTCCAGCAGAGGACTAAGAACTACCAACAACAGCGGCTGTTCAAAAGAAATCATCAAAAGGACTTCAGAAATGCCCTGTAGCTGTGAGTCCTGTCCACTCTGCACCCGACACTCACAGCCTGAGTCCAGGTGCCCCACCGGTCCAGAGAAGGTCCCCAGGCGATTCTGACCTAGAGTCCATCCTGGGTTGACACTCCTGGCCACCACAACCACGCCTGAATCCAGAGGCTCCCCCTGACGGCAACCAGATCCAGCGAAGATTCCCGACATCTAAAGGAACACCTGCATCCGCAGCCCCCTGGCGAATCTGACCGACAGTCCAGCAACATCCATCGGGCGCTTTTCCTTACTGTCAGAGTTTTGGTTTTCCGGAACTGACCCCTTGGACCCAGCGTACAGGATCTTTGTGGCCCCTGGGTTTCCCTCATTGAAATACTTTGGGATCCCCACGCTGTGTTGGCACCCTGAGCCTAGCCGCTCCTTTCTCCTCAGTCCTCCACACACCCACCACCCACGTCTCTCCTCCACACCTCTCCTCCACACCACACACCCACTCACAACACACAGTCCTCATAGTATTCCATTGCAAACAAGACACCAGCTTTGACCTCTGCGGCCGGCCCGCCTGCCCCGTGTTGCTGGTGGTGTGCTTTTGGGGTCAACTTGAACTTTGACCTGTGAACATCCTAACACCTGAAGACTGGAATCGTAAGTCATGTACTTTCCTGCTTTCTGTGCTAACACTTTTCTCCTCCTAGGACTCTATTGACTCCTATGAAGAAAAATGAAAAGTTACTCACTTGAAAAACGTTTTATCTGTAAAATCCAAAGTACATTTGCTACATATGCTTGATACATACTTACAACTATACTTGCCTGCAACAAAGGCCTTTTGGTTATAGTAATAAAATACCAAAATATATTTTGCTATACAAAAACATTGGCCTGGAGTTAGTCATTGTGTGTAATTTCTTGACTATGTCTACAACAAATGCTTTGCACTTCCCTCTGATAAGCCTAACTATTCTACCACGCTACAACAAAAGAGAGCATTGGTATTATCTACTTTAGCCTCTGGGGAACCCCTGGACTCTGTGCACACTATACCTCATTTTGTTGTAGTATACAAAGAGCCAGCTTCCTACATAGACTGTCTCCATCAACGATAATTCAACGTCGAGATAGTCAACTTGTATACAAGGCCTTTGTTGATGTCAACACCTCCTCACTCGACGTCGGAGCAGGCTTCATCTGCAACCAAATCCTCGTCAAGGCAAGAAAAGAGACCAACTGCAATGTCAGCTGCTTCATCTCACTCATCTGCATAACAGCAATTATCACCTATTCAGCTTCTCCAAGATGACTGGAAAGTCTACTCACAGATGTATTTGCCTACACAGTCTTCCCCCAAGGACACCATCTCCAGCTCCTCAAACTGATTTCACTGTGTCGAGCGGCGCTTTGGTCTCCATTGAAGTCTAGGGTACCTAGAGCAGCCAGAACTCCCCATAACACGAGCTGATGGCGACCTCGAGCTGGATCGGTCCTTACTCGAATGACTCCGTGATCCATGCCGGGAGTCTCGATGACGCCTGTGTGATCTTGAGGACTTAGAAAAAGACTTGCGATGGTGATGTCTTTCCTTCTTCTTAGATTTTGCCAAGAATAACTTGGCCTCCCGCTCCTTGAGTGCTTTCGGATTCATACGCTGGCATGAACCGCACGCATCGACTTCATGGTCAGAGCTCAGACACCACAAACAATTTTCGCGTGGGTCTGTCACTGACATTCGGCCACCACACTCCCTACAGGGTTTAAAACCCGAATTTCGGGGCTGAGACATTGTAACACTCGAAGCGAAACAGTAGCTCCCTGGAGCCTCGAAGGAAAAAAAAAAAAAGTTACTCGAAGGCACGGAAAAAGGGAACTGACGTCTGCACGCCGACGAGGACCTCTTATTGCCTGGATGACGTCATACGGCGTCGCGTGGGACTCAGGCAATTGTGACGTCGACGTGCAGAGCTAGTAGAAAAATTCCGTCAGATGCTGGCGCATGGGGGGAAATTCTTTCGGTGAGGAATCCAGAGGTAGCTAGTGTATCCACCAGAAAAGACGTTACCGAAGGTAAGTAACTTGTTCTTTACGGACAAAGAGTAGATCCTGACACTGATCTAGAGCAAGATTACTCTAGACCATGTCAATGCGTGCACAGATTTCCTTCCACAACCAGATCGTCAATAAGGGACTGTTCATGTACACTAATGGGCACTCTGCCAGAAAGAGTGTCCCTAGTGGAAGATTGTAAGGAAAGGCCTCCTTGGCATGGTTACCCCCTGACTTTTTGCCTTTGCTGATGCCAAGTTATGATTTGAAAGTGTGCTGGGACGCTGCTAACCAGGTCCCAGCACCAGTGTTCTTTCCCTAAACTGTACCTTTGTCTCCACAATTGGACAACCCTGGCACCCAGGTAAGTCCCTTGTAACTGGTACCAAGGGCCCTGATGCCAGGGAAGGTCCCTAAGGGCTGCCACATGTCTTATGCCACCCTGGGGACCCCTCACTCAGCACATACACACTGCTTGCCACCTTGTGTTTGCTGTTGGGGAGAAAATGACTAAGTCGATATGGCACTCTCCTCAGAGTGCCATGCCAACGTCACACTGCCTATGGCATAGATAAGTCACCCCTCTAGCAGGCCTTACAGCCCTAAGGCAGGGTGCACTATACCACAGGTGAGGGCATACGTGCATGAGCACTATGCCCCTACAGTGTCTAAGCAAAACCTTAGACATTGTAAGTGCAGGGTAGCCATAAGAGTATATGGTCTGGGAGTCTGTCAAACACGAACTCCACAGCACGATAATGGCTACTCTGAAAACTGTGAAGTTTGGTATCAAACTTCTCAGCACAATAAATGCACACTGATGCCAGTGTGCACTTTATTGTAAAAATACACCCAGAGGGCATCTTAGAGATGGCCCCTGAAAACATACCCGACTCCAGTGTGGGCTGACTAGTTTTTGCCAGCCTGCCACACACCAGACATGTTGCTGGCCACATGGGGAGAGTGCCTTTGTCACTCTGTGGACAGGAAAAAAGCCTGTACTGGGTGGAGGTGCTTCTCACCTCCCCCTGCAGGGACTGTAACACCTGGCTCACCCCCTTTGTTACTGCGCCACAGGGCATCCCAGCTAGTGGAGATGCCTGCCCCTCCGGCCACTGCCCCCACTTTTGGCGGCAAGGCTGGAAGAGATAATGAGAAAAACAAGGAGTCACTCCCCATTCAGGACAGCCCCTAAGGTGTCCTGAGCTGAGGTTACTCTTACTTTTAGAAATCCTCCATCCTGCAAATGGAGGATTCCCCCAATAGGATTAGGGATGTGCCCCCCCTCCCCACAGGGAGGAGGCACAAAGAGGGTGTAGCCACCCTCAGGGCCAGTAGCCATCTGCTACTGCCCTCCAGACCTAAACACCCCCCTAAATTGAGTATTTAGGGGCTCCCAGAACCGAGGAAGATCGATTCCTGCAACCTAAAGAAAAAGGACTGCTGACCTGAAGCCCTGCAGTGAAGACGGAGACGACAACTGATTTGGCCCCAGCCCCACTGGCCTGTCTCCCTACTTCGAAGAAACCTGCAACAGCGACGCATCCAACAGGGTCCAGCGACCTCTGAAGCCTCAGAGGACTACCCTGCATCTAAAGGACCAAGAAGCTCCCGAGACCAGCCCTATTCAAGAAACTGCAACTTTTAAAGACCACACATTTCCCGCCGGAAGCGTGAGACTTTCCACTCTGCACCCGACGCCCCCGGCTCGACCTGTGGAAAACCAACACTACAGGGAGGACTCCCCGGCGACTGCGAGTCCGTGAGTAGCCAGAGTTGACCCCCCTGAGCCCCCACAGCGACGCCTGCAGACGAAGTCCAGAGGCTCCCCCTGACCGCGACTGCCTTCTTCAAGGAACCGGACGTCTGGAAACCACACTGCACCCGCAGCTTCCAGGACCTGAAGGAACCGGACTCAGTGCGGAGCGACCCCCAGGCGATCCTCTGCCTAGCCCAGGTGGTGGCTACCCAGAGGAGCCCCCCTGTGCCTGCCTGCATCGTTGAAGAGACCCCCGGGTCTCCCCGTTGATTCCTTTTGAAAACCCGACGCCTGTTTGCACTCTGCACCCGGCCGCCCCTGTGCTGCTGAGGGTGTACTTTCTGTGCCTGCTCGTGTAAAATAAACTAAGAAAATATATTTTTTTCTATACAAAATCCTGTTGGCCTGGAATTGTCTTTGAGTGTGTGTTCCTCATTTATTGCCTATGTGTGTACAACAAATGCTTAACACTACCCTCTGATAAGCCTACTGTCCGACCACACTACCACAAAATAGAGCATTGGAATTATCTCTTTTTGCCACTATCTTACCTCTAAGGGGAACCCTTGGACTCTGTGCACACTATTTCTTACTTTGAAATAGTATATACAGAGCCAACTTCCTACAAAGGTAATAATGAGGTATTGGTTATAGGAGCTAATAAGTTAAATATTGACATCACTGCACCCACAGCATCCTCTTCAGTCATTTTCGAGACCTTGCACTGTTGATCTTTGTCAAGGCAGCTCCTCCATCTGGTTTCAGGCCTCCTCCAGCTAGTAATGGGCATTTTCCTTACTCCAGCATGTTTGTGAGGGGCTCCAGCAAGAATTCTAAATAAATACAAGGCCCCAGATCAGATTCTTTATTTCTAAGAGCCAACCCTCCACCGGACTTATAGTTGCTACCAGGAAGACACACTCCTTTGCTTCTGCATCATCCGTACCCCTGAATAAAGAAAGTAAACAGATTACTTCTGGGGGAGAAAGATATGAGGCACATTAGCCTCTTTCATGAAAGTCACCAGTGCATCAGCGTTACTGGGTAGACACGACAGGGCTCTCTGGAACTTACTTTTGAGTTTTAAAGAGAAAGCTGCCCAGAGAAGATAGGCAGCATTTTCAAGAGATTCTTCAAGCGGGAGGCATAGTGTAGGAAGCTGACCTGGTGTGTGGTGGACACCTAAGGTGTTAACACCTTATGCCCGGTCAAGCCAATGCCTATTAGTGAATGAAGACTGTGTCTAGGAAGCCAGGCTATCTAGCGGCAGCTGTGGATGAGCAGCCAAGACTTATAGAGGAGGAGTGCAAAGCACTTGCAATACCATAGCAGTCACATGGTAGCTTATCACACCTGAAAGGAACCACCTAGTGTTGCAAAAATAATGGTACTTTATTATAGTAACACTGAACTAGATTTTGTAAGTAGTCCCCCAACTGGAGGTAAGTACACACTATACATATGCACAATAATTAGGAATTAGCATAGGAAAAAAGTCTTGGCAAAAATTGTTGAAAATACCTAGGGCCCTAGGGGAGTGCCAAACCATATACTAAAATAGTGGAATGCGAAGTGAAGTCCCCAACCAAGGATATGGCGTAGTTAGATGGTAGCTGGGAGAAATCGGGACCCCAAGAGGTGAGTACCTTGGTGACCTTCAGGGATCAGGAGAGCAGAGGTAAGCTCCTGGTTTTCCCAAGTGCTAACAGGAGGAATTAAAAATCGATTATGCCACAGCAGGACCAGACCAGAGGAATCGAAAGGTGGATTCTGGAAGAAGAGAACCTGCTAAAGAAGTTCACGATGGAGTCTCCAGTCTTGGGAGGAGCCACTGCCCTTCTGTGGATGAAGATCCGGGTAGACGTGGGAAGGAGGTCAGCTGTGGAGACCAGGAGCTGCAGATAAGTTGTTGGAGTTGTACAGATGATGTGCCAGATGGTCAGTGGTTAGGAGAACCATCAACAAGCCTTGGCGAAAGCAAGAGGAAGCAGAAGAATTGCAAGTCTGAAGAGGACCAGCAAGGTCCAGTGGAGTCTACCCTTGGAGGGGACTCCGGGCAGACCCTCAGCAGTCAAGAGTCATAGGAAGCAGCTGCATCCCCTGGAGGAAACCCACTGGCAGCAGGCACAGCAGGTTCCATTGAGGCCCAATCACTGCACCACATTGCTGGAGCAGCAGAGAGGAGACTGTTCTTGGAAGGATGAAGTGCTTGGGCTACTCTGAGCCTGAAGATCCCTTGGAGCAGGAGACAACAAGCCTTCATTTCTGCAAGAGTTGCGATGCATAGGGGTGTACTGACCTGCAAGGGCTCACAATCTCCCAAAATGGGCAGAGAGGTCCAAGGGGACCACTCTGGACCACAACCTGTGCTGCAGGATCCATGCAGTTCCAGGGGAGAGCAGATCCACGCAGCTGGTCATTGTTGGTGCCTGCAGATGCAGAGGAGTGACTCTTTCACTTCAAGGAAGATTCCTTCTTGCTTCTTGGTGCAGCTGAAGTCTTGCCGACCCCTGAGGATGCGCAGATGTGGAAATGTTGCAGTTGCTGGAAGGAGTCGGGGAAACTATGTTGCAAGGTGAAGTCGTCTCAGGAGTTGCAGTCTTGCCGGTTCCTGAATTGTCCAGTTGTGTATCTGCAGATGATGCAGAGAAGTCCTTGTGGAGCCTTGCACGCCATATCTGGGGACCCACCTGCAAGGGAGTCCCTAATTAGCCCTAAAAGCGGATTTGATCCTATCAGAGGGGATCACTAACCTGTCTCCCTGGGGCCTCTGCACATCTTGATTTCAAGATGGCAGAAAAAAGTGGCTATTCGAAGGAGCTCTGGGCACCACTCCTGGGGTGATGGACAGGAGAGCGGTCACTCCCCTTTCCTTTCTTAAGGTTCACGCCAGATCTAGGACGGGGTTTTAATACAAGAAGGGCACCAGATGTCCCTTCAGAGCACAGCAGTGGCTTTGGGAGGCTACCCCTCCCCAGCCTTGTGACTCCTGTTTGCTCTCTCTCCCACAGGAAATCCTTTGTTCTGCCTTTCCCTGCCTGAGCTGGTCAAGCAGCAGAAGGGCAGAAATCTGTGTGAGGGGGCTGCTGCTGCACGGGCTGCCTGCAAACCCTGGAAGACTGGTTGGAGCAATACTGGGGGGGTCCTCTAAGGAGCCCCCAGAATGCATAGAATCATACAACCAATACTGGCATTAGTATTATGGTATGATTCTGACATGTTTGATTCCAAATATGCGTGATACCAAACATGCCTATGTTCGGAATTCGCATTATGTTGCCGGACACAGGTCACCTGTGTCCAGTGCTCAGATGAAATGGCTTTCCTGCACTTTCAAAGTGGAGTTTGTAGGAGCACCTCCTCTTATGCAGTGGTGCCCTCACACACCGGGACCTGCACCCTGCCCTTTGGGCTGGAAGGACCTACTATAGGGGTGACTTACAGTGACCTGGTGTAGTGATCTGTGGTGAAAGGGTGCATGCATCTTTCCACGCAGGCTGCAATGGCAGGCCTGCAGAACCCTTTTGCATGAGCTCCCATGGGTGGCACAATACATGCTGCAGCCCATGGGGGACCCCTGGTGTCCCCATGCCCTGGGTACTCTAAGTATCAAATACTAGGGACTTATAATGGGACACAAGTGTGCCAATTGTGGAGTGCACAAAGGTCCTAGGTAACCATATTTGGAGGGAGAGAGCACAATCACTGGGCCCTGGTTAGCAGGATACCAGTGAAAACGGTCTAAGTACATTGATAGCAAGCAAAAAGTGGGGGTGACCATGCCAAAAAAAGAGGGTTCTCTCTTACACCTAGTAGCTAATCAAATTATTAGCGCAGCTGCGGATGGTTCGGGCCTAGTGGCCCATGGTTACTCCCATGGAATAAGTGCAAAGCTTTTGTCATGGCTGCGTCGTAGAGGACTTAAACCTGAGGAACAACAACGTATCATAAACCTTCTGTAGGAACCTGGCTCTGTACATACTATACCAAAATGAGGTATGGTGTGTACAGAGTCCAGGGGTTTAACCGAGACTAAAATAGATAATACTAATGGTCTTTTTTGTGGTAGTGTGGTTGAGCAGTTACTTATCAGAGGGTAGTGCAAAGCATTTGTTGTACACACATAGTCAAAAAATAAGGCATACTCAATTACTAACTCCAGGCATTTTGCTTTTATATTGGAAAAATATATTTTGTTAGTTTATTACTAGAACCAAAGGATCTTAGTTGCAAGTATGTATCAAGCATATGTATCAAATGTACTTGTTTGGATCTTGCAGATAAAACTGTTTATAAGTAACACTTTTCAGATTCAAAAGTTGACACTTGCTGCAATTCTTCATAGGTATCAATAGTCCTAGGGGGGAGAAAAGTGTTAGCACAGAAAGTAGGTAAGTACATGACTTGCGATTCCATTCTTCGGGTGTTCGGATGTCCACAGGTCAAAGTTCAAGTTGAACCCCAAAAACACACCATCAGCAACACGGTGCCGGCCGGGTGCAGAGGTCAAAGTTGGTGTTGGGTTTGCTATGGAATCCTATGAGGGCTGGGGAGACTTAGTAGAAAAGAGATTGCAGTTAAATACCTGTAGTTTCAGGACACAGGCCTGGGGGGTTTAGGGCAGCACCAGGAGGGGCCACAGGTCGGCACTGAACAGGTACCTTTTAGCGACAAAGGGGTAGATGGGGGCAGGATGCAAACACAGTGTGGGGGGCCGAATGCTTTTCAATAAGGGAACCCCGGGGGCCACAAGTTTCTGCAGGCTAGGTCCAAAGGGTTGGTTCCAGAAAACCAAAGGCTGGACAGGAAGGAGAGGTGCTGGATGTATGTTGCTGGATCATCGGTCTGATTCCCCAAGGCCAGGGGGCTGCGAATGCATGGGTTCCTTTAGGAATCTTTGATCTGGTCGTGGTCAGCGGGAGCCTCCTGGTTTAGGCTGCAGAAGTCGTGGTGGTGGTGGCCAGGATGGGTCAACCCAGGATGGACTCCAGGTCAGAATCGCCTGGGGACCTTCTCTGGACCGGTGGGCCACCTGGACTCGGGCTGTGGGCTTTGGATGCAGAGTGGACAGGACTTGTGGATCTGGGATGGTTCAGGAGGCCTCTTGGGGATTTCTTTTGGACAGGGCTGCTTTCCTCAGGAGTTCTTGGTCCTCTGCTGGGCAGGCAGACCTCTGGGGTTTGTAGAGGTCGCTGGTCCTGCAGGGTGCGTCGCATTGTTGGATCAGGCTGCAGAAAGCCCGGTAAGGCTGGGGCCAAATCAGTTGTCTTAAGTCTTCACTGCTGTGGTCGGCTTAGTAGTCCTTCTTTCTTCTTTTGTCTTCTTGAGGTCGCCAGGAAAGGAATATGGTGAATGAGGTCCAGGGGAGCCTCTAAATACTAAATTTAGGAGTGTTGCAGGGGCCAGAGGGCCAAACACTTCTGGTACCCACTCCCTATGAGGAGGGGTGGGCACATCCCTAACCCCGTTTGTTCCGAAGATGGAGGATTCTGGAAGGAGGGGTCACTTCAGCTCTGATCACCTTAGGGGTGGGTCCTAGCTGCAGTGGTCACTCCCTGTTTTACATAATTTTCCCACTGGACCTGTCGCCAAAAGTGAAACTAGGTTTTGGGGGGGGGGGGGGGGGGTCATTTCCACTAGCTGAAGTGCCCTAGGGCACTGTAACAATAGGCTTGAGCCTTTGAGGCTCACTGCCAAGTGGTACAGTTCCTGCAGTGGGAAGGTGTGAAGCACCTTCACCCAGAGCAGGCTTTGTTTTTGACCCCAGAGAGCACAAAGGCTCTCACCTCATTGGGTCAGAAACTTGTTTGTTAGTGGCAGGCTGGCACAAACTGGTCAGTCCTGTATTAAAGGGTTGGGTAAAATTCAGGGGGCATTGTTAACATGCTGTCTGTGTGCATTTTACAGTATTTCCAACAGTGGCATCAGTGTGGGTTTATTGTGCTGAGACGTTTAATACCAGACTTCCCAGATTTCAGTGAAGCCATCATGGAACTGTGGAGTTCGTAATGACAAAGCCCCCACCCAAATACTTAGTATGGCCACACTGCACTTACAATGTCTAATAATGGACGTAGACGCTGTAGGGGCATATTGCTCATGCAGCTCGGCCCTCACCTGTGGTATAGTGCACCATTCCTTAGGGTTATAAAGCCTGTTAGAGGGCTGACTTACGTACCTATGCCACAGGCAGCGGGTTGTGGGCATGGCTGTCCTCTGGGATGCCATGTCAACTTTACCCTTTTATCTCCACCAGCACACACAATCTGCAATGGCAGTTTGCATGTTTGTGTGGGGTCCCTTAGGGTAGTACAATACATGCTGCTGCCCATAGGGACCCTCCCTGGACACAGAAGCCTTGGTACCTCTGGTACCTTTTACAAGGGACTTAGCTGTGTGGCAGGGGTGTGCCAATTGTGGCAACAGTGGTACAGTTTTTGAAATAAAACTGGTACTGGGGTCTAGTTAGCAGGACTTCTGCACACATCAGTAAAGGTAGCACAGATAACAGGAAGAAGTGTGGGGGGGGGGGGAGGGGGTTACTACAAGCAAGGGTCCAGTTTCCTACACCATCCATTTGCAGGCAATTCATTATTTGGACCTTACGCAGCCAAAGGCCAAGATGAAAATGGAGTTAGACATGCTGAAAGCCATGGGCCTAGACAAATTCAGAGACTTCCGCAGAAGAGATAGACCGTACAACAGGCTCCCCTACCATCAGAAGGTACAAACCCCTCACTTGGCCACTAGGCCACAACGACGGCAATTCAAACCACAATTGTAATCCCGTAAACCAACAAGGGAACGAGGAGCTAACAGACAGCCTCAACCTGCTTCCAAAACGCCAGGCAAGCAATGTGATGTTGCTTCCCCCAGTTCTGTCATCCCCTTGGGTGGGGAGAAGTATCCCCAATAATCTCAATGAGTGATACTCCATAAGCAACGACAACTTGATCTTAAATATTGTACAGAGTGGGTATTACCAACACTTCAAATCCCCTCTGCTTCCACCATTAAAAACATCTTGCCAGCAGCAGATGCTCCTACAAGACGAAGCCTTCACATTACTTCGGAAAAGAGCTATGGATGAGACGGGGTTGAGGGGTTGTACTCCTATTTCCATGTGAAGAAAAAAGGTCCAAATAAAAACTTGAATCATTCTAGACTAAGACTATTGAATAGACACATACACAAAGAGAAATTCAGAATGCGTGCTCCATCAAATTTACCCCAGCTCCATCCGTGGGTAAAAAAGGGGGGGGGGGGGGGGGGTGAGAGACTGAATGTGTTTAAATCGATCTGCAGGATGTCTACTTCCACATCCAGGTAGCAACGAAACACTGGAAATTCTTGTGTTTCACATTAGCATCCAAACACTACCAGTACAAAGTGTTACCCTTCGGCCTGAGGTCAGCTCCTCACACATTTTGCAAGTGCATGGCAGTAGTGGCATCACACTTTTATGGAGGGAAAAAGGTTTTCATCTAACTGTACCTAGACGACTGCCTAGTGAAAAGCTCCTCTCCAGCTCGAACAACTCAAAATTACCAAATCTGTCTAGAGACTATCCAATAGCTCAGTCTTCAGATCAGTATGGGCAAATGTATACAAACGCCAAGGTAGAGGCTACACTACTTAGGGCAACCCTGAATACAAATCTTGCAAAAGTGTATTCTTCAGAGGCGAGACTGTTCTCAATAGCGCTGAGGTGTCAACCTCCTTTACACACAGCATCCGACTGCCAGACAAATAGCTTCAATTCTGGGTTCCATGGCCTTGTGCATTTTCATTGTCCCCAATGCCAGATTGCATATGAGACTGCTCCAAGAATATCTGGAGGATCAATGAAGTCCATTAGCAGACAGTACAGGTTATTTATGTCACCAGCAGCAAAGCACTCACTACAATGGTGGACTCATCGTCAGAATCTGCTAACGTGTCTCTTTCCATCTGGGCATTCCTGCACAAACTCTTGAACAGATGCATCTCTCCAGGGATGGAGGGCTCACGTGGGTTCCCTCCAAACTCCTGCTTGTGGTCGGACAAGGAGCAACAATACCACATCAATCTGCTGGAACTTTTGGTAGTCCATCTATCCCTCAAATCAAACCAGCTCTCTTCTGGTAAAAACCAACAATATGTCCACAGTGTATGATTAACACCAAAGGGGGGGAGGCACACTATCTCATCCCCCATCTTGGGAAGCTCAGGCCATCTGGAACTGGCTAATAGCCAGGAAGTTGTCAATCACAGCAATTCACCTTCCAGGATTCCAGATCGCACAAGCAGACTCTGTCGAAGCTTCAAATTATGCGACTGGACACTTCAAGACAACGTTGTGCGCGATATCTTCCGAGAATGGGGGCATCAGCAGATGGACCTGTTTGCTAACGACTGCAACAAAAGATGCCAGGACTTCGCATCCAGGTTCTTCTGACCAGGAACAAAGGGGAATGTCCTTTTGATAGACTGGTAGGGGATATTTCTGTACGCATTTCCACCCATTCTTCTGATACCGATGGTCATCAACCAAGGTATACAGGGCCAGGACCATACTGTTCTTAATAGCCCCAGAATGGCCCCACCAGTGCCGGTACATGGACCTTCTCCAACTGTCGGAAAGACCACACAAGAGGCTGTTGTGCAAACTGGATCTCCTCCACAAGATCGGGGAAGACTTTCTACCCTAACGTTCTGTCTCTGAGCTTGACAGCATGGCTGCTGAATTCCTGCAACATAGACTTTCACAGGAGTGCATGAACATTCTCAGCGAGTTGAATAAGCCATCAACTAGACATTCTTATTCCTTTAAATGGAAGAGGTTTTACATGTGATGTGTTCAGAATGATTGCCATCCAATTCTCTGTCAGGAGGATGTCGTATTACACGACCTCCTCCACCTAGATTTACAGTTTTCATCTCTTAAGGTAAATCTTGCAGCAATTACTGCTTATAGAAAATCACCTTCTCAACCATCATTCTTCCGTATGCCTGTTAAATATTTTCTAGAGGGTTTAAAGAAGGTGTTTCCTACTGTTCGATCCCCCTCTCCTCCTTGGAAGTTAAATGTATTCTTTAAAAACTCAGGGGGTCCACCTTTTGAACTTACTCATAAGCTTTCTGTACAGCACCTTACATGGAAGACTTTCTTGTCGCCATCAGTTTCGCACGCAGTCAGTGAAATTCAGTCTCTGTGTTAGTCTTATGGAGTGTTCCTTGCTAAAAGAATAGTGATGAGGACTCGCACTAATTTCCTTCCCAAAGTGGTATCTGATTTCTACTCTAACCAGACAGTCTCACTTCCTGCGTTCTTGCTTATATGTCTATACCAGTGGAAAGAGCCTTAAACTCTTTAGATCTAAAGGGCACTGAAGTTTTATCTGGACAGGACTAAAGACATCAGACTATCTGATCACTTGTTTGTGAATTATGACCCAATAGAAACAGGCATTGCTGCCTCTAAACAAACCACCGCCAGATGGATAGTTAGGTTTTACCTGCTAGACCCAAAGCCCATTCTACAAGGAGCAAGGCAGCAACAGCAGCCCTCCAAAAGAATGGCCCCATCTCCAAAAACTGCAAAGCAGCTACTTGGAGAGAGGTACCTACTTTCACAAGGCATACCTGTCTAGATTCAGATATTAAGACAGACACCCAAGTAGTTCAAGCCCCTTTAAGAAACCTCTTTAAATGTCAGCTGCTTTGTGCTTACCCTTATTTCATCCGCAGGGGTGTGGGATGGGCTTGCTACTCTAATCAGTGCTTATGGCTATTGATGAGGATCCTGAGGAAGAGAAGGATAGGTTACTTACCTGTAATCCTAGTTTTCTCCCAGGGTAATCCTAATCAAAGTCATAAGCAACCCTCCCACCTCCCCGGACGAAGCTAGCCTACAGAACTTAATACATGGTGGTGTCCAGTTCTGTATATCAGCGTAAAAAAGTACTGACATAACGGTCACCTCATTCTCACCTCTGGGACATGATGGGATACAAGAGATCCTGGAGGTCTTAAAGGCACTTGATTGTGCTTTAATGCAGCCTATTGGCTAACCATACCTGCACATTTTCTTGCAGTTTTTCTCTTTAATAAAGACTGTTTCCTACACGCTTTGCTCTTTCCTTTCTGATGTACAGAAATGTTGAAGTCTGGTGAGATGTACATAGGTGGGAATATTCAGTGCTTATGACTCTGAGGATTCCTCTGGAAGAGACCTAGGATTACAGATAAGTAAACTTCTCCTTTCTTGACCTCAAAAACAATCCAGAAAGCATTGTTGGATGAAAATGTTTGTGGTTTCTACCATCTCTTATTCTACATATTCTTTCTCCCTAGATCTTACCAGACGCCTGTCCGCGATGAGGAGTCGGAGTCTCAGCGGAAGGCAAGGTCTCGCCTCATGAGGCAGTCTCGAAGGTCCACACAGGTATGTAACGAGCAATAAGTATTCCACTCGCACATACCAAGTGCAAAAGCATGATGTAAAAAGCTCAGTCAACACTGTGTATTTCTGATAGATACACCTGCCCTGTGTGCCAGCATTCCACAGAAACCATTTCTTTACAGCTCTCCCATGTAGACAAGGACAACGAAGGGAGTTGCAGAGGCCTGTGGAAGAGGAGCAGTATTTTTGCGGGGGGCCTGATATGTAAGAGGGGGAAATTGTTTCTTTGGATCCATAGTTTGAAAGGCTGAAGGTAGCAAGTGGATTAAACACCTCCCCAGCATAGGAGCTATTGTCCACAAAAGACATTCTTCTTCCTCAGCTGGCTTTGTAATCAATCTGATGGAGAAATTTAGCCATAGATTCCTTACTTTAGAATCCTCCTCAGGTGCAAGACTAGATCTGAAAATGTTTTCCCACTGCATGTCAGAAGAGGGTGTCGCTCAACTGCGTACCGATGTTGTCCACCACATGTGGCGTAAATGGAGTCCATATAACCTCCTATCCAATGTGCTGTTTTCTTCTTTTTCATGCTTGCAACGAAGATCCGGTAATGGTTTCTCAGGACACTTTCACCCTACTTTGACATTTTTGTCGGCAGAACAGTGTGATCTTTCCTGTCCCCAGGGTTCAAACCCTGCGGGTCCTGTGGACAACAAATGTCGGCCTCGCACCCCCACTGTATTTGTATGTGGTGTCTGGGGGAGCACAATGACTCTGGAGTACGACTCCTCATCAACTTCAGCCATAGGTGCTGTGGACGTGTAGTATGAAGCTTCTGGTGGTGCAGCTGTCAGAACCTTCCCAAGCTTCCGGTTGAGCTTGGTCTCTTTCTTGTACTATGGTCCGTTCTCATGCCCATTCCAAGAGTTCTTGTGGACGTCATTCTCCATCGACGCACAGTAAGTCCTGACGCAAATGGTCAAAGTTGCAGCCTCTCCCATCCTCACAGCGTATAGCCTCCCACCACTCTTTGGTTGAGGAGTGGAGGCTCGAGTCAACCTCCTGTCTCTCTCCCTTACCTGGGCAAGACAGACCCGGATGCAAGAATATTATGTTTCTCTTCATGCTATCTTTGGAAATTCACCTTCTCCTGGACAGCCTTTAAGCCCCAAAGAGATGCAAAGTTCCTCGACTGTGTCCACATTGAAGGGTTCGCCCTCTGCTTCAGTTGGGCATTCTGCTTCCGTTTTCGAAGCTGTAATGGTGCCAGTGCACGGCCGTTCAGCATTTCCACCTTCAGTGCCTGTATTTGATCAGCTGACTCTAGTAAAGCCGATCAACTTCCAGTGTCGAGGCCTCACATTCTCGTTGCCGGTCAACATCTGGTACGGTGCCTGTCTGATACCTCTGCTTTCTGGGGAATACCCTCATGTTAGTCCTTTTGAGGGACATAGGTTGGAGGTGCTGGGGAAGAGGTGGGGTGTCTACCACCCATTTCTCATGCTGCTCAGCCTCCTATGGAGGACAGCTGACTGACTGACCTAGGTGCTGCTAGTGGCTTGGACTCTTTCCTCAGCCTCAGGCCTCCTTATTCTGAACTGTTTCCTCAGGCATCCTCCTTGTAGTTTGGTGGTACAGGCTGCTTCTGCGTCCCATGATATTGAGACTCTTCCACATGTCTTGTCTGGCAGAGATGACAGTAGACTTGACACTGGCAGGCATATTTTCTCCTCCACCAGTTCTGTTCTGTGCTCTCCTAATAAGTCTTGTTTTCTGATGGATACAACTACCTGTGGATTCCTCACCTAATGAATTCTCCCCATGCGTAGCATTCGGCGGAAACTTCTCTCCAGCTCTGCATGTCAGCAAGGACGTCACAATTGCCCAAATCCACACGGCTCAGCCTGACGTCATCGTGGCAATAAGAGGCCCTCGCCGGCGTGCTGATGTCAGTTCCCTTTTTTCCGTGCCTTCGATAACGGTTACTTTTCCAGCTACCTGTATCGTTTGCTGTTCGGAAGGGATACTTTGTATTTTTTGTCAACATGTCGGCCCCGAAGAAGTCGGGTTTCAAGCCCAGTGGAGAATGCAGAGGTCGGATGTCGGTGACTGACCCCCACAATGACTGTCTTTGGTGCCTGAGTTCAGACCACGAGGTCCAGGAATGTGGGTCATGCCAAAAAATGAACCCGAAAGCCTTGAAGGAACGTGAGGCTAAGTTGTTCTTAGCCAAGGCTAAGAAAGAGAGAAAAGGGCGCCACAGATCATCGTCGGGGAAGTCAACTCACAAGAAGCGGCGTCATCGTGATTCCAGGCGTTGATCCAGAAGCTGATCAGAGTCGAGGTCTCCGTCGACACAACGCCGTAAGTCCTGGGAGGTCAGCCCGACGGTGTCCCCTCAACCATTGACTCCGCAGCCATCCCCGGCGCTGTCTGTCTTTGAGGTTGTGGAGCCGCAGAGTCAACAAGCTTCTCCAGTGCATCCAGGCACGCAGGAGTCTAGTCCGGCTCCGGCTCCTCAGGACTATCCTGCCTTCCTGGCTCCGGGTACGGAACCAGCGGCATTTCTAAATGCCATGTTTGCTATTTTCCAAAACATGGCTCCGGGAGGTGGTGCACCGGCTTGCCCCATTGGTCCCCTGGCATTTAACTTAGGCGTTCTGGCTCCGTATAGGCCGACGCCGTTTATGCCGTTCTGTCCTGCAGGAGACAGTAGCCCGGTGCTGGCGGTACAGCCATTGACGTCGAGGAAGAGGCCTTCGACGCCGTTATCTGTTGATATGGAGCCCCGAAGCCAGATGGCGTCTACGGGTGCAGGGCGTATATCCACGGCACTGATGGATCCATCTACAGCGTCGGGAGGATCCGGAAATCCTGTAATGACGCCTTCTCGGCGCCATTCGCCGACGTCATTGCACTCCATGTCAACGCCGTGGTTGGAGGCCAAATTGCGGTCTAGAAGGAAGGCCCTCAGGTTGTTGGAGAGAGAGTACCAGCGGCAGATCCTTGAGGAAGGGGAGATTGCTGAGCCCCAGAGTGAGTTTCAAGGGTTGGATACGGCCAGTGGACTAGATACTTCCCCGGAATGGGATCTGGCTTTCCCAGGGGAGTATACAGAGGAAGCAGCCACCTTTCATTCTGTCATTAGGAAGGCTGCGGATTTCCTGGAACGTCCCCTGCCTACGGCGCAGGTTAAAACCAATATCCTGACAGCGGTACTTCATCCTGCCACGGCCATTGCAGATCATCTTCTGTTATTCAATGAGGCTCTCAAGGAGCCAATAGAAGAGGTGTGGAAGACCTGTCACTTCGTCGGCACTGTGAGCAGGTCGGTGGCCAGACGGTATAGGTCTGCACCTGGAGACCCCGAATTTCTATCTAAGCATCAGTCTCCAGAGAGTCTGGTCGTACAGGCATCCTGTTCTTCACGATCAGCACCTAGCTCCTTTCCAGGAGTACCATCTGACCGGGAGTCTAAGCGTATCGAACAGTCGGCCAAGAAAGTTTTCTCCTCGTGTAGTGTGGCATTGAAATCTGCTAATGCTACGTGCATCCTTGGCAGGTACATACACGCAATAATGGATGCAGCGAAGACAGCGTTACCGGACATGCCCCAAGACTTGCATGTCCTACTTTCGGGTGCCCAGGCAGCGACTACGCAAGTCATAGAGTCCGGGCTGGATACCACGGACTCTGTTGCTAGAGCCCTGGGGACCTCTATTGCCACCAGGCGCCATGCTTGGTTGCGCATATCTGGATTTTCATCAGATGTTCAGGCAACGCTCTTGGACTTGCCTTTTGATGGGGCTAAATTGTTTGGCTCTAAAGCGGACTCTGCGCTAGAGCACTTTAAGGAGTGTACGGCCACTGCTAAGGCCTTGGGCCTGCAGACTTTTTCGACCCCATTTAGATCTTTTAGGTGACTGTGAGTTTTTGGACGAGGGGCTTCCTTTCGTGGAAGATCGCAGCAGGCAGGACAGCAGTCTTCGAGCCTCCCTTATCGATCATTTAGGGGGCGAGGTAGGGTCCGCACTAGAGGGGCCACCCAACAGCAGCACCCTTCCTCTTCCTCAGGAGGGATGCAACAGGGAAAGCAGCCCTAGTCCTCTCACCATAGCGTCCCATGCCCCTCTGGTAGGGGGAAGGTTATCTTTTTCTTCCCGTGTGGGAGTCCATAACATCCGATTCCTGGGTCATCAGTGTGGTGAGAAAAGGCTATGCCCTTCCCTTTCGGGAGATTCCTCCTCCCTTCCCTCCCCGTCCTTCCTTTTGTTCAGAAGATCATCTCCTGTTGCTAGAACAGGAGGTTCTGTCCCTATTGTCGAAAGGTGCAGTGGAGTTGGTTCCAGAGCAGGAGAGGGATCAGGGATGTTATTCAAGGTACTTTCTGATCCCCAAAAAAGATGGTCGTCTGAGGCCTATCTTGGACATGAGGATTTTGAATTGGTTCCTCAAGCAGGAGAAGTTAAAAATGCTGACTCCAGCACAGGTACTTATGGCGTTGAACAAGGAGGATTGGATGGTGTCGGTCGACTTGCAGGATGCTTATTTCCATATTCCCATTCTCAAGTCACACAGGAAGTATCTCCGTTTTGTGGTAGGGTCGCAACACTACCAGTTTGCGGTCCTTCCTTTTGGTCTTACTTCCGCACCTTGAGCCTTCATGAAGGTGATGGCGGTTGTTGCAGCAGACCTCAGAAGGAAGGGGATAGCAGTATTCCCTTACCTGGACGATTGGTTGATCAAAGCTAAGTCTTCGGAGCTTGTGCTGCATCACCTGCGGCTGGCAACCCAGTTGTTGTTCAGTCTGGGCTTTTCAATTAATGTGCCCAAGTCTCACCTGGAGCCCTCTCAACGTCGCCTGTTTATAGGGGCAGTACTAGACACGACATTGAAACAGGCCTTTCCTCCGCCACAGCGGATTAAGGACATTCAGGCATTGATTCTGATGTTTCAAGAAGGAGCGGTTGTTCCAGTCCTCAAAGTCCTTCGTTTGCTCGGTCTGTTTGCTTCGTGCATTCTGTTGGTCAATCATGTACGCTGCCACATGAGGGCTCTTCAGTGGTGCCTCCGCAGGCAGTGGATCTTGAGGAGTCGATAAAGATCTCCAGGGACACTGCTTCGGATCTACAATGGTGGGCTGCGGGCGGCAACCTGTCTCAAGGAAAGCTGTTTTCGCTGCCTCCTCCAGTGACCACAGTGCTAACGGATGCTTCCACTTTGGATGGGGAGCTCATCTGGGGGACCTGGAGATAAAGGGTTGTTAGTCTCCAGTGGAGAAGATGTTTCATATCAATCTGCTGAAACTGTGGGCGATTCGTTTGGCCCTCAAGTCCTTCCTCCCTTCCCTTTGCGGTCAGTCGGTTCAAGTCCTGACTGACAACACGACCGCGATGTGGTACGTCAACAAGCAGGGAGGAGCAGGGTCGTACCTTCTCTGCAAAGAGGCTCTGATCCTGGGCACAGGACCATCGGCGCTGCATAATAGCAAACAATTTGGCCAGGGTTCAAAATGTGCGTGCAGACAGTCTGTCGGTTATTCTCAGACGATCACGAGTGGCGTCTTCATCCGGATCTAGTTCTTTACATCTTTCGGATGTGGGGTTTTCCCTGGATATAACTCTTTGCCACTCGGGAGAACGCGCACTGGCCGTTCTGCAGCCTTCAGTATCCGATGCAGTGGGTGTTGGGGTATGCGTTTCAGATGTCCTGGAACGACCAGTTGCTTTACGCGTTTCCCCCCCATACCCTTGATACTCTGAGGTGAGGAGGGATGGCCATTTTGCGCGGTCTGTGCTGCAGGAGCTCTTGGTATGACCAGACGGACACCCTCCTCTGAGGTGGTACTGCTTTGGGACTCTATTCATTAGGTGAGGAATCCACAGGTAGTTGTATCCATCAGAAGAGCAAGTTACTTACCTTCGGTAACGCTTTTTATGGTGGATACACTAGCTACGATGTTCGGTGGCATGTGTAGCTGCAGATACACATGCTGTGCATTATCCTGCCATCTAGTGTTGGGCTCGGAGTGTTACAAGTTGTTTTTCTTCGAAGAAGTCTTTTCGAGTCTTGAGACCGAGGGACTCCTCCCTTTTGGCTCCATTGCGCATGGGCGTCGACTCCATCTTAGATTGTTTTCTTTCCGACATCGGGTTCGGACGTGTTCCTTCTCCGCTCCGTATTTCGAATCAGGAAAGTTAGCTAAATATCGAAAAATCTATGGTATTGTTCTCGTTCGGTACCAGGTTAGTGTTAGTTTATCGGCACCAACAGCAGGAGCGCTCCGGCGGCCCTTCGGGGATTCCGTTCTTCAGCGGGGCCTGGTCGGCCCGACCACATCCATTGTCGAAGACTAAATGACCGGACCCCCTTCCGCTTCTGTCCGAAGTGTCACTCGAAGTATCCCTATACAGACCAACACCTGGTCTGTAATCTGTGTTTGTCACCAGAACACAGGAAGGATACTTCTGAGGCTTGTCGAGCGTTTCAGTCTAAAAAGACCCTACCTGATCGAGCGAGAAGACTGCAAATGGCGTCGACACCGAGAGAACAACTCGACGTCGGAGAGGAGGAAAGAATTTCCATCCAGGGTACGGACTCTTGACGAATCCGAAAGTGAGCGACCCTCGACGGTGCAGCGAACAGTTAGTAAAACTGCCCCGTCCAAAACTCACCCAAAAATTGTTAAGGCCAAGGGGACGCCACCGGCAGCAGGCCATGGCTTAACCCATCGAAAAGAAGGTGACCAAACATCGGCACTGAAAAAAGCCAGACATTTGCCGAAGACTTCCGACTCCGGTCGAGATTCCGGCACCGAACGATATCGACGCCAAGAGTTCGACTCACCCAAAGTGAGCAAAATATCGTCGGAACCGAAAAAACATTTTCTGAAACATCGGTACCGAAAAAAGCGGCTTCGGAGCCGAAAAGAAGCTCTTACACAGAAGAGCAAGGACTTTCCAGCCAAATGATGAGACACGTTTGAGCAGTAAATAAGTATGGATGAACCAGACCATACGCAAAGGAGGTTGCATATCCAGAAAGAGACTGGGAAAATTCAAACTCTTCCTCCAATTAAGACCAAAAGAAAACTGGCATTTCAGGAGACAGGAAACCGAAGGTGGCCAGAGAAAAATCTCCACCACCAAGGTTTTCACCACAACCTTCCCCGCTACACTCACCACAACTGTCTCCAGTGGGAACACCTCCGATGCGGTCACCTGCATATACAGGGATGACACAGGATGATCCTGACGCATGGGACTTATATGATGCACCAGCATCAGTTAACAGTCCTGATTGTTACCCAACAAAGCAGTCACCTCCAGAGGACAGTACTGCATATACGCAGGTACTGTCCAGGGCAGCTACGTTCCACAACGTAGCAATGCATTCTGAGCCAATAGAGGATGATTTCCTGTTCAACACCTTGGCATCCACCCACGCTTCCTACCAGAGTCTGCCAATGCTCCCGGGTATGCTCAAACATGCAAAACGGGTATTCCATGAGCCAGTCAAAGGAAGGGCTATCACGCCTAGGGTGGAGAAGAAGTACAAGCCTCCCCAATGGATCCTGTTTTTATAACACAACAACTTAAACTGGACTCAGTGGTTGTAGGAGCAGCAAGAAAGAGGGCAAACTCTCAATAGTCAGGAGACGCACCACCGCCTGACAAAGAGAGTTGAAAGTTTGACGCAACGGGCAAACGAGTGGCAGCACAGGGAGCCAATCAATGGCGAATTGCTAATTCGAAAGCCCTACTTGCTTGCTACGATAGGGCACACTGGGACGAGATGCAACACATTATACAACACTTGCCCAAAGAACACCAGAAACGTGCCCAGCAGGTTGTGGAAGAAGGTCAGGCAATTTCCAACAACCAAATAAGGTTTGCACTAGACTCTGCAGACACGGCAGCACGAACGGTCAGCACTGCGGTAACCATTTGCAGGCATGCATGGTTAAGAAGCTCTGGATTCAAGCCAGAAATCCAGCAAGTGGTGTTGAACATGCCTTTTAACCAAGAACAATTGTTTGGGCCGGAAGTGGACACAGCAATTGAAAAGTTAAAGACACAGACACGGCCAAAGCCATGGGCGCGCTCTACGCCCCACAAGGCAGAGGCACATTTCGAAAGCCACAATTCAGAGGGGGTTTTCGAATGCAAACACCAGAGCCTTCCACCTCTCAGACCAGACCCACCTATCAGGCACAATACCAGAGGGGAGGGTTTTGTGTCTCATATAGAGGAGGACAATTCTCAAGAGGAAGGAGAAAGTTCCAAACACCTAAAACAAGCCAAACCAAACAGTGACTCCAATGTCACAAAACCTCAACACTCATCACCAGTGGGGGGGAAGACTTGCCGCATACTATCAGAACTGGACACACATCACTAAAGACGCATGGGTCCTAGCCATTATCCAACATGGTTATTGTAAGGAAATGCCTCCTTGGCATGGTTACCCCCTGACATTGTGCCTTTGCTGATGCCAAGTTATGATTTGAAAGTGTGCTGAGGTCTGCTAACCAGGCCCCAGCACCAGTGTTCTTTCCCTAACCTGTACCTTTGTTTCCACAATTGGCACACCCTGGCATCCAGGTAAGTCCCTTGTAACTGGTACCTCTGGTACCAAGGGCCCTGATGCCAGGGAAGGTCTCTAAGGGCTGCAGCATGTCTTATGCCACCGTGGGGACCCCTCACTCAGCACAGGCACACTGCTTGCCAGCTTGTGTGTGCTAGTGGGGATAAAACGACTAAGTCGACATGGCACTCCCCTCAGGGTGCCATGCCAACCTCAAACAGCCTATAGGTATAGATAAGTCACCCCTCTAGCAGGCCTTACAGCCCTAAGGCAGGGTGCACTATACCATAGGTGAGGGCATAAGTGCATGAGCACTATGCCCCTACAGTGTCTAAGCAAAAACCTTGGACATTTTAAGTGCAGGGTAGCCATAAGAGTATATGGTCTGGGAGTCTGTAATGCACAAACTCCACAGCACCATAATGGCTACACTGAAAACTGAAGTTTGGTATCAAACTTCTCAGCACTATAAATGCACACTGATGCCAGTGTACATTTTATTGTAACATACACCCCCTGAGGGCACCTTAGAGGTGCCCCCTGAAACCTTAAACGACTACCCGTGTAGGCTGACTAGTTTAAGCAGCCTGCCACACACCAGACATGTTGCTGGCCACATGGGGAGAGTGCCTTTGTCACTCTGTGGCTAGTAAGAAAGCCTGTACTGGGTAGAGGTGCTTCTCACCTCCCCCTGCAGGAACTGTAACACCTGGCGGTGAGCCTCAAAGGCTCACCCCCTTTGTTACAGCACCCCAGGGCACTCCAGCTAGTGGAGTTGCCTGCCCCCTCCGGCCACGGCCCCACTTTTGGCGGCAAGGCCGGAGGAGATAATGAGAAAAACAAGGAGGAGTCACTGGCCAGTCAGGACAGCCCCTAAGGTGTCCTGAACTGAGGTGAGACTGACTTTTAGAAATCCTCCATCTTGCAGATGGAGGATTCCCCCAATAGGGATAGGGGATGTGCCCCCTACCCTCAGGGAGTAGGCACAAAGAGGGTGTAGCCACCCTCAGGGCTAGTAGCCATTGGCTACTAACCCCCCAGACCTAAACACACGCCTAAATTGAGTATTTAGGGGCTCCCAGAACACAGCAAGATAGATTCCTGCAACCTAAGACGAAGAAGGATTGCTGAGCTGAAAAACCTGCAGAGAAGACGGAGACACCAACTGCTTTGGCCCCAGCTCCACCGGCCTGTCTCCCCACTTCCAAAGACACTGCTCCAGCGAAGCGTTCCACAGGGTCCAGCAACCTCTGAAACCTCAGAGGACTACCCTGCATCTAGAAGGACCAAGAACTCCCGAGGACAGCGTCTCTGTTCCACAAAGACTGCAACTTTGCAACAAAGAAGCAACTTTGAAACAACACACGTTTCCCGCCAGAAGCGTGAGACTTTGCACTCTGCACCCGACGCCCCCGGCTTGACTTGTGGAGAACAAACACCACAGGGAGGACTCCCCGGCGACTACGAGACCGTGAGTAGCCAGAGTTGACCCCCCTGAGACCCACAGCGAAGCCTGCAGAGGGAATCCCGAGGCTCCCCCTGACCATGACTGCCTGCTTCAAAGACCAGACGCCTGGTAAAGACACTGCACCCGCAGCCCCCAGGACCTGAAGGATCCGACCTCCAGTACAGGAGCGACCCCCAGGTGGCCCTCTCCCTTGCCCAGGTGGTGGCTACCCCGAGGAGCCCCCCCCCCCCTTGCCTGCCTGCATCGCTGAAGAGACCCCTTGGTCTCCCATTGAAACCTATTGGGAACCAGACGCTTGTTTGCACACTGCACCCGGCCGCCCCTGTGCCGCTGAGGGTGTACTTTACTTTTTGTGCTGACTTGTGTCGTCTCCTCCCCGCCCCCCCCCCCCACCCCCACCCCCCAACCCGGTGCCCTACAAAATCCCCCTGGTCTGCCCTCCGAAGACGCAGGTACTTACCTGCTGGCAGACTGGAACCGGGGCACCCCCTTCTCCATTGAAGCCTATGTGTTTTGGGCACCACTTTGACCTCTGCACCTGACCGGCCCTGAGCTGCAGGTGTGGTAACTTTGGGGTTGCTCAACCTCAAACGGTGGGCTACCTTGGACCCAACTTTGAACCCTGTAGGTGGTTTACTTACCTGCAAAACTAACAAACACTTACCTCCCCCAGGAACTGTTGAAAATTGCACTGTGTCCAGTTTTAAAATAGCTATTTGCCATTTGTGTGAAAACTGTATATGATATTTTGCTAATTCAAAGTTCCTAAGTGAAATACCTTTCATTTAAAGTATTACATGTAAATCTTGAACCTGTGTTTTTTAAAATAAACTAAGAAAAAATATTTTTCTATACAAAAACCTATTGGCCTGGAATTGTCTGAGTGTGTGTTCCTCATTTATTGCCTGTGTGTGTACAACAAATGCTTAACACTACCCTCTGATAAGCCTACTGCTCGACCACACTACCACAAAATAGAGCATTAGAATTATCTATTTTTGCCACTATCTTACCTCTAAGGGGAACCCTTGGACTCTGTGCATGCTATTTCTTACTTTGAAATAGTACATACAGAGCCAACTTCCTACAGTTATTGCATAAAATTCACAAATTTCCCGCCAGATGTGCCCACAAGGGCACACAATCTGTCCAAACAACACTTAGACCTATTACAAATAGAGCCCCAAGGGCACACAATCTGTCCAAACAACACTTAGACCTATTACAAATAGAGGTCCAAGCACTATTACAAAAACAAGCAATAGAGCCAGTACCCAACCATCAGAAAGGAACAGGCGTCTACTCACTATATTTCCTAAGTCCAAAGAAGGACAAAACGTTAAGACCTATCTTAAATCTCAGAACACTGAATCTCTTCAAGTCAAACCACTTCCACATGGTAACACTTCAAGACGTGGTTCCCTTACTAAAAAAGGAGGACTACATGTCAACATTGGATCTCAAGGATGCGTACTTTCACATACCCATACATCCTTCTCACAGAAAATACTTAAGGTTTGTAATACATGGCGTACACTATCAATTCAAAGTGTTACCGTTCGGGATAACAACAGCCCCAAGGGTATTCACAAAATCCCTAGCAGTAGTAGCCGCTCACATAAGGAGACAGCACATGCATGTATTCCCATATTTAGACGACTGGCTAATAAAAACCAACACTCAACAACAGTGTCTTCTTCATACGCAATACATCATAGAAACTCTACACAAACTAGGGTTCTCTATAAATTACCAGAAATCACATCTGCAACCATCCCAAATACAATAATACTTGGGAGCAACACACAAAAGGCAATTTCCAATCCAAGCCCACAAAGGGGCCAAGCGTTACAAAATATAACATCAAGCATACAGTCAAACCAACACTACCCAGTAAGGTTTGTAATGAAACTTCTAGGCATGATGTCTTAATGCATAGCCATTGTCCCAAATTCAAGATAACACATGAGGCCCTTACAACAGTGCCTAGCAAAACAATGGACACAAGCACAGGGTCAACTTCAAGATCTAGTGTTGATAGACCGCCAAACACACTTCTCGCTTCAATGGTGGAACCCTATAAATTTAAACAAAGGGCGGCCATTCCAAGACCCAGTGCCTCAAGCAGTTATCACAACAGATGCTTCCATGATAGGGTGGGGAGAACACCTCAACAAGCACAGCATACAGGGTCAATGGAACAATCAACAAAAACAACTTCACATAAATCATCTGGAACTGCTAGCAGTGTTTCTAGCATTAAAAGCATTTCAACCACTTGTAGCCCGCAAACACATTCTTGTCAAAACAGACAACATAACAACAATGTATTATCTAAAAAAAAATGGGGGGGGGGGCACTCATCACAACTGTCTCTCTTAGCACAAAAGATTTGGCATTGGGCAATTCAGAATCACATTCGCCTGATAGCACAATACATACCAGGCATTCAGAACCAATTAGCCAACAATCTCAGTCGAGGTCACCAGCAAACTCACGAATGGGAAATTCATCCCCAGATCCTACAGGATCACTTCCTCCGCTGGGGAACACCAAACATAGACCTATTCGCAACAAAAGAAAACGCAAAATGCCAAAACTTCCCGTCCAGGTACCCACACCCACAATCCAAGGGCAATGCACTATGGAAGAGTTGGTCAGGGATATTTGCTTACGATTTTCCCCCTCTCCCACTCATTCCTTTTCTGGTAAACAAACTAAGTCAAAACTAACTCAAACTAATACTTATAGCATCAACCTGGGCTCTCCAACTGTGGTACACAACACTGTTGGACTTATCAGTAGTACCTCACATCAAATTACCAAACATACCAGATCTGTTAACACAACACAAACAACATATCAGACACCCCAATCCAACATCGCTCAATCTAGCAATCTGGCTCCTGAAGTCTTAGAATTCGGACATCTAAACCTTACACAAGAGTGTATGGAGGTCATTAAACAAGCTAGAAAACCTACAAGACATTGTTACGCAAACAAATGGAAAAGATTTTTTTGCTACTGCCACACTAATTCAGCCACTACATGCCTCCACAAAGGACATTGTAAGCTACTTATTACACTTGCAAAAGTCTAATCTAGCATTCTCTTCCATTAGATTCACATGCTGTGCATTATCCTGCCATCTAGTGTTGGGCTCGGAGTGTTACAAGTTGTTTTTCTTTGAAGAAGTGTTTTCGAGTCACGGGATCAAGTGACTCCTCCTCTTCGGCTCCATTGCGCATGTGCATTGACTCCATCTTAGATTGTTTTCTTTCCGCCATCGGGTTCGGACGTGTTTCCTTTTGCTCCGATAGTTTGAGTCGGAATACTTTAAAAACCCTCTAATTCTCGTCGGTATTGTTTCGATCGCGTTCCATCTTCTATCGACACTTGGGTACCGTTGGGTCAGACATCTTTATTCGCCCTTCTGGGTGCCCGTGCCCAACTCTGCCATGGTCGGGCCGACCGCGTGAAAGCCTCGTGGACCGGACCCCATTCTGCTTTTGTCCTCAGTGTCACGCTAAATTTCCCTACACAGACCAACATCTCGTCTGTAATCTCTGCCTTTTCCCAGACCATCGGGAAGGAAATTACGAGGCCTGCAGATCCTTCCCGCCAAGAAAATGCTCCGAGACAGAAGAGCGCGGAGACTCAAGATGGCACCCAAGAGCACCGAACGTCTCGATGTCGAGGAGATCATGCAGACTGCTGTGTCCGTTCGAGAATCCGACTCCGAGCAGGAGTCTGAGGAAGACAGACCGGTCACGGCAGGACAGCACATGAGTACACCTGCCCCTGTCCTAGCCAAGCCCAAACATAAGGCCTTGGGGACGCCACTGCCGGAAGGCCATGGCTCGTCACGAAAAAAGACCTTCGGTGACCAATCGACAACTTTGGCACCGAAAAAGGCCACGCCACCCAAGCCATCGGACTCAAGCCGAGGCTCTGTCTCCGAGCCCACCAAACATCGATCCTTCAAGTCCAAATCTCGAAAATTGTTTTCGGAGCCAAGACCATCCTCGACCCTGACTTTTTCGATACCGAAAAAAACAGCTTAGGAGCTCGAAAAAGCTAATTTACATGTAGGAACATGGACTTTCACAAGTACTCAAAGAAAGCCATAAAGTTACTGAGGAACACTCACAAATGGAGGCAATGGATGAAAGGCAAGCCAGGATTCACATTCATAAAGAGATTTGCAGAATTTTAACAGCACCTCCTCTAAAGCCAAAGAGGAAATTAGCCTTTCAGGAAGAATTGGACACTGCTCAGCCTCCAGCTAAAGTGCCAAGATCCAAAGAGAAACCTCCACCTCCTCAATTTTCTCCTCCTCAGTCTCCTCCTCACTCTCCTCATTTACTTATTTCTCCCCCTACTAGTCCTACACCTATCCAGTCACCAGCACACTCATTTGATTCGCAGCAGGACAATGTGGATCCATGGGATCTTTATGATCCAGACCCCATTCCAGACAACAACCCAGATTGCTATACCTCTAAGCCCTCACCACCGGAGGATAGTACAGGCTACACTCAGGTCATAGCTACGACGGCATCCATTCACAATGTCGCCATGCATACTGAGCCGTTAGAGGATGACTTCCTTTTTAATACACTTTCCTCTACACATGCAACTTATCAGTTGTTTCCCATGTTCCCTGGCATGTTAAAACATGCTGGCCAAATATTCAAGGAGCCAGTAAAAACTAGAATAATCACTCCTAGGGTGGAGGAAAAAAATAAACCACCTCCCTCTGAACCTGTCTTCATCACACAACAGTTGCCTCCAGACTCCGTAGTGGTAAGCGCAGCCAGGAAAAGAGCAAACTCGCAGTCATCAGGGGATGCAACCTCCTCTCCCAACCCCCAGACAAGGAGAGTAGGAAGCTGGATGCTGCAGGGAAAAGGGTGGCATCTCAGGCAGCCAACCAGTGGAGGATATCCAACTCTCAGGCATTGTTGGCTAGATACGACATGGCCCACTGGGATGAGATGAAAGACATAATACAACATCTCCCCAAGGAACAACAGAAGAGGGCACAACAAATAGTAGAGGAAGGGCAAGCCATCACTAATGATCAGGTCAGCCCTAGACTCTGCAAATAATGCAGCTAGAACCATCAACACTGCTATAACCATAAGAAGACACGCATGGCTTAGTTCTTCAGGATTTAAGCCTGAAATACAACAGGCTGTCCTCAATATGCCGTTTACCCAAAAACAGCTTTTTGGACGAGAGGTGGATACAGCAATTGAAAAAATAATTCTGACACAGCAAAAGCTGTGGGTGCTCTTTATACCACGCAATATAGGGGATCCATTCGAAAACCTCAATACAGGGGTGGTTTTAGAGCACAAACATCCGAGGCATCCATCTCACAATCCAAACCATCTTACCAGCCTCAGTACCAACGAGGTGGGTTTAGAGGAACTTATAAAGGCCAATTCCCCAGAGGTAGGGGAAAGTATCAGCCAACAAAACAAACCTCACACACAAAACAGTGACTCGCTCCACATCTTCCCTCATCACACTTCACCTGTGGGAGGAAGACTGCAAACGTTCCACAAAAATTGGTTACCCATTATAACAGACAATTGGGTATTATCCATTATCCACAATGGTTACTTCATTGAAATGGGACAAATTCCTCCAGATATACCTCCAAAACCACACAAACTCTCCTCCCAACACATCTCCATGTTGCAAGAAGTACATTCACTATTATTCAAACAAGCCATAGAGCTTGTACCACAACTTCAAGTAGGAACAGGGGTTTACTCCTTGTGCTTCCTTATTCCCAAAAACGATGGACCCTTGAGACCAACACTAGATCTCAGTACTCTCAATCTTTACATCCTATCACAACACTTTCACATGGTAACACTACAGGATGTAGTCCCACTGCTACAACAAGATTTTATGGCAACATTAGACCTCAAGGATGCGTATTTACACATACCCATCCATCCAGCGCACAGAAAATATCTCAGGTTTATAATACAAGGAAAACATTACCAGTTCAAAGTGTTAGCCTTCGGGATAACAACCGCTCCCAGAGTATTTACAAAATGCCTTGTGGTAGTTGCAGCCTACCTAAGAAGGCAACACATCCATGTCTTTCCATAGCTTAACGATTGGCTAATAAAATCCAGCAGTCATACACAGTGTCAAAACCACACACATTATGTAATACAAACCCTACACACTCTAGGGTTCTCTAAAAACTACCAAAAATCCCACTTGCAACCGGTGCAAATTTAACAGTATTTAGGAGCCACACTAAACACGCAAACAGCGCTTGCAAGCCCAAGTCCACAAAGGATAGAAACATTCCACAATGTATTGGCACAAATTGTCAAACCAACAGTACACAGTCAAATTTGTCATGAAACTGTTGGGCAAGATGGCATCATGCATCGTCATTGTCCCAAATGGAAGATTAAACATGCGACCCTTACAACAGTGCCTTGCAAAACAATGGTCACAAGCACACGGTCAACTTCAAGAGCTAGTGTTGATAGACTGCCAAACACGCATATCGCTTCAGTGGTGGAATTCCACAAATTTAAACAAAGGGCAGCCATTTCAAGACCCTGTGCCTCAAACCACACGTACAACAGATGCATCAATGATTGGATGGGGAGTACACCTCAACAATCACAACATTCAAAAACAATGGAACAACAAACACAAACAACTTCACATAAATCACCTAGAATAGCTAGCTGTATTCCTAGCACTCAAAGCCTTTCGACCTCTTCTCGTTCACAAACACATTCTGATCAAAACAGACAACATGACTGTAAGGAAATGCCTCCTTGGCATGGTTACCCCCTGACATTTTGCCTTTGCTGATGCCAAGTTATGATTTGAAAGTGTGCTGAGGCCTGCTAACCAGGCCCCAGCACCAGTGTTCTTTCCCTAACATGCACATTTGTCTCCACAATTGGCACAACCCTGGCACCTAGGTAAGTCCCTTGTAACTGGTACCAAGGGCCCTGATGCCAGGGAAGGTCTCTAAGGGCTGCAGCATGTCTTATGCCACCCTAGGGACCCCTCACTCAGCACAGACACACTGCTTGCCAGCTTGTGTGTGCTGGTGGGGAGAAAATGACTAAGTCGACATGGCACTCCCCTCAGGGTGCCATGCCAACCTCACACTGCCTGTGGCATAGGTAAGTCACCCTTCTAGCAGGTCTTACAGCCCTAAGGCAGGGTGCACTATACCACAGGTGAGGGCATATGTGCATGAGCACTATGCCCCTACAGTGTCTAAGCAAACCCTTAGACATTGTAAGTGCAGGGTAGCCATAAGAGTATATGGTCTGGGAGTCTGTCATGCACAAACTCCACAGCACCATAATGGCTACACTGAAAACTGTGAAGTTTGGTATCAAACTTCTCAGCACAATAAATGCACACTGATGCCAGTGTACATTTTATTGTGAAATACACCCAGAGGGCATCTTAGAGATGCCCCCTGAAAACATACCCGACTTCCAGTGTGGGCTGACTAGTTTTGACAGCCTGCCACACACCAGACATGTTGCTGGCCACATGGTGAGAGTGCCTTTGTCACTCTGTGGCTAGTAACAAAGCCTGTACTGGGTGGAGGTGCTTCTCACCTCCCCCTGCAGGAACTGTAACACCTGGCGGTGAGCCTCAAAGGCTCACCCCCTTTGTTACAGCGCCACAGGGCATCCCAGCTAGTGGAGATGCCCGACCCCTCTGGCCACAGCCCCACTTTTGGCGGCAAGGCCGGAGGAGATAATGAGAAAAACAAGGAGGAGTCACTGGCCAGTCAGGACAACCCCTAAGGTGTCCTGAGGTGACTCTGACTTTTAGAAATCCTCCATCTTGCAGATGGAGGATTCCCCCAATAGGATTGGGGATGTGCCCTCTCCCCTCAGGGTGGAGGCACAAAGAGGGTGTAGCCACCCTCAGGGCTAGTAGCCATTGGCTACTAACCCCCCAGACCTAAACACACCCCTAAACTCAGTATTTAGGGGCCCCCAGAACCTAGGAAAATAGATTCCTGCAACCTGAAGACGAAGGACGACTGCTGACCTGAAAGCCTTGCAGAGAAGACGGAGATACCAACTGCTTTGGCCCCAGCCCTACCGGCCTGCCTCCCCACTTCAAGGAAAACTGCACCAGCGACACATCCCCTATGGTCCAGTGACCTCTGAAGCCTCAGAGGACTACCCGGCATCTAAAAGGACCAAGAACTCCTGAGGACAGCGGCTCGGCTCCAAAGAAGAAACAAATTTGCAACAAAGAAACAACTTTTAAAGGACTGCATGTTTCCCGCCGGAAGCGTGAGACTTTCCACTCTGCACCCGACGCCCCCGGCTCGACCTGCGGAGAAACAACACTACAGGGAGGACTCCCCGGCGACTGCGACCCTGTGAGTTGCCAGAGTTGACCCCCCTTAGCCCCCCCAGCGATGCCTGCAGAGGGAATCCAGAGGCTCCCCCTGACCGCGACTGCTTGCTTCTAAGAACCCGACGCCTGGTAAAGACACTGCACCCGCAGCCCCCAGGACCTGAAGGATCCGACCTCCAGTGCAGAAGCGAGCCCCAGGTGGCCCTCTCCCTTGCCCAGGTGGTGGCTACCCCGAGGAGCCCCCCCTTGCCTGCCTGCTTCGCTGAAGAGACCCCTGGGTCTCCCATTGAACTCCATTGCAAACCCGATGCCTGTTTGCACTCTGCACCCGGCCGCCCCCGTGCCGCTGAGGGTGTACTTTTTGTGCTGACTTGTGTCCCTCCCCTCCCCCCGTGCCCTACAAAATCCCTGCCCTCCGACGTCGTGGGTACCTACCTGCTGGCAGACTGGAACCGGGGCACCCCCTTCTCCATTGAAGCCTATGTGTTTTGGGCACCACTTTGACCTCTGTAACTGACCAGCCCTGAGCTGCTGGTGTGGTAACTTTGGGGTTACCCTGAAACCCCAACGGTGGGCTACCTTGGACCCAACTTTGAACCCTGTAGGTGGTTTACTTACCTGCAAAACTAACAAATACTTACCTCCCCCAGGAACTGTCGAAATGTGCACTGTCTAGTTTTAAAATAGCTTATTGCCATTTTTGTCAAAACTGTATATGCTATTTTGCTGATTCAAAGTTCCTATGATACCCGAGTGAAGTACCTTTCATTTAAAGTATTGATTGTAAATCTTGAACCTGTGGTTCTTAAAGTAAACTAAGAAAATATATTTTTTTTAAATATAAAAACCTATTGGCCTGGAATTGTCTGAGTGTGTGTTCCTCATTTATTGCTTGTGTGTGTACAACAAATGCTTAACACTACCCTCTGATAAGCCTACTGCTCGACCACACTACCACAAAATAGAGCATTAGAATTATCTCTTTTTGCCACTATCTTACCTCTAAGGGGAACCCTTGGACTCTACATCTTACAACAGAATGTATGGAAGTAATTAAACAAGCTAGAAAACCCACTACCAGGCAGTGTTATGCAAACAAATGGAAAAGGTTTGTGTTTTACTGTCAATCTAAACAAATTGCCCCTCTTTCAGCATCAATACAGGACATTGTAGGTTACTTGCTTCATCTGCAAAAAGCAAGTTTAGCCTTTTCGTCCATCAAAATACATTTCACTGCTATTTCAGTGTATTTGCAAAATATACAATACACCTCTCTAGAGTCCCTGTTATCAAAGCCTTCATGGAAGGACTAAAACGTATCATACCACCAAGAACACCCCCAGTGCCTTCATGGAATCTAAATATTGTACTCACATGACTCTTGGGTCCACCATTTGAACCTATGCATTCATGTCCGATTCAGTACCTAACATGGAAAGTAGCATTCCTAGTTGCAGTTACTTCATTAAGGAGAGTTAGTGAAATACAAGCTTTCACTATTGAGCAACCCTTCATACAAAAATTACACAAACATAAAGTAGTACTTCGGACAAACCCAAAATTTCTACCTAAGGTGATTTCACCGTTTCATATCAAACAGTGGAACTCCCAGTCTTCTCCCCACAGCCAGACTCTGTAGCAGAAAGAGCGCTGCATACATTAGACATTAAAAGAGCTATAATGTATTACATTGATAGAACAAAATCATTTAGGAAAACCAAAGTTATTTGTGGCGTTCCAAAAACCACATACTGGTAATCCTATCTCAAAACAAGGACTAGCTAGATGGATAGTAAAATGCATCCAAACGTGTTACCTAAAAGCCAAAAGGCAGCTATTAGTACCACCAAAAGCACATTCCACCAGGAAAAAAGGAGCAACAATGGCATCTTTAGGAAATATACCAATGACAGAAATCTGTAAAGCAGCCCACGTGGTCAACAACCCATACATTTACCAAGCATTACTGTGTAGATGTGTGAGCAACACAAGTCACAGTAGGACAGGCTGTACTAAGAACACTATTTCAAACAACTTCAACTCCTACAGGCTGACCACTACTTATGGGAGGAAAACTGCTTTGTAGTCTATGCATAGCATGTGTATCTACATCTACACATGCCATTGAACAGAAAATATCTCTTACCCAGTGTACATCTGTTCGTGGCATGTTCTCCTGCAGATTCACATGCACCCTCACGCCTCGCCTGTAGCCGTTTAAGTTAAAACATTAATTTGTACATATGTTTATACATATCTCTATTCCATTTGCATGGACATCTCTTTTCTTTACACTCTATCACTCCTACCTTACCCTCTGCGGGAAAACAATCTAAGATGGAGCCGATGCCCATGCGCAATGGAGCCGAAGAGGAGTCACTCGATCCCGTGACCCAAAAAGACTTCTTCGAAGAAAATCAACTTGTAACACTCCGAGCCCAACATTAGATGGCAGGACCTATTCATAGCATGTGAATCTGCAGCAGAACATGCAATGAACAGATGTACACTGGGTAAGTGACATTTTCTATATATATATATAATATATACAATATATATATGTTCGATGGCATGTGTAGCTGCAGATACACATGCTGTGCATTATCCTGCCATCTAGTGTTGGGCTTGGAGTGTTACAAGTTGTTTTTCTTCGAAGAAGTCTTTTCGAGTCACGAGACCGAGGGGCTCCTCCCTTTCGGCTCCATTGCGCATGGGCGTCGACTCCATCTTAGATTGGTTTTTTTCCGCCATCTGGTTCGGACGTGTTCCTCTTCGCTCCGTATTTCGGTTCGGAAAAGTTAGTTAGTTATCGGAAAATTCGACGGTATTGTTTGCGCTCAGTACCGGGTTAGTGCTAGCACATCAACACCGAAGAAAGAAGCGCTCCGGTGGCCCTTTGGGGCTTCCACTCCTCAGCGGGGCCTGGTCGGCCCGACCGCGTCCATCTTCAAACCTCATGGACCGGACCCCCTTCCGCTTCTGCCGAAACTGCCACGCAAAGTATCCTTATACAGACCAACACTTGGTCTGTAATCTGTGTTTGTCTCCTGAACACAAAGAGGATACTTTCGAGGCCTGTCGGGCATTTTGATCCAAGAAAACACTGCAAGATCGAAGACTCCAGATGGCGTCGACACCGGCCGGGCACATCGACGTCAAAGAAGAGGAGAGATTCTCCATTTGAGATTTGGACTCGGACGAGTCTGAGAGTGAGCAGCCGAAGACGCAGCAAACCGTGAGTAAACCAGCAAAAACTCACTCAAAAATAATGAAGGCCAAGGAGACGCCACCGCCAACAGGCCATGGCTTAACCCGAAAACACGGTGACCAAACATCGGCACTGAAAAAGGCCTCCCAGCAGCCGAAGACATCAGACTCCAGTCGAGATACCAGCTCCGAACAAACTCGACACCGAGAGTTCGGCACCCCGAAAGTCAAGAAGGTTTCCTCGGAGCCGAAAAAGACTGTCGAAAAAACTTTGGTGCCGAAAAATGCGGCCTCGGAGCCGAAAACAGGCTCCTATACAGAAGAACAAGGCCTTTCAACTCAATTACAAGGGCACAGATTTGAACAAGAACTGGGCATGGGATAGCCAGACCATACCCAGAGGAGGTTGCATATACAAAAAGACATGGGGAGAATCCGAAATCTTCCTCCAATAAAGATGAAGAGCAAGCTTGCATTCCAAGAAACTGAAATGCAGCCAAAAGCGAAAGTGGCTAAAGAAAAGACACCACCACGGTTCTCGCCACAGCAATCGCCATCACATTTGCCACATCTGTCCCCGGTAGCAACACCCCCCAATGATGCAGTCACCGACACACACTGGGATGACCCAAGATGACCCAGATGCATGGGATTTGTATGATGCACCGGTCCCAGACAATAGTCCTGATTGCTACCCGGCAAGGCTGTCACCACCTGAGAACAGCACTGCATACATTCAAGTGGTTTCAAGGGCAGCTACATTCAATAATGTAGCAATGCATGCAGAGCCCATAGAGGACGACTTTTTGTTCAACACCCTGTCACCTACTCACAGCCAATACCAAAGCTTGTCAATGCTGCCAGGCGTGTTAAAACACGCCAAACAAGTGTTTGAGGACCCAGTAAAAGGCAGAGCCATCACGCCTAGGGTCGAGAAGAAATATAAACCCCCCCCCTACTGACCCTGTATATATCACACAACAATTAACTCCTGATTTGGTGGTAGTGGGAGCAGCCCGGAAAAGGGCAAACTCCCAAACCTCAGGAGACGCACAACCGCCCGACAAGGAAAGTCGGAAATTCGATGCAGCAGGCAAGAGGGTGGCAGCACAGGCAGCCAATCAATGGCGAATTGCCAATTCTCAAGCTCTACTGGCTCGATACGACAGGGCACATTGGGATGAAATGCAACATGTCATTCAACACCTTCCCAAAGAGTTCCAGAAACCTGCCCAACAGGTTGTTGAGGAGGGCCAAACTATCTCTAACAACCAAATAAGGTCGGCTATGGACTCAGCAGACACGGCGGCAAGGACAGTGAACACGGCAGTAACCATTCGTAGACACGCATGGTTATTGACCTCTGGATTTAAGCCAGAAATCCAGCAGGCTGTTCTGAATATGCCTTTCAACGAACAACAATTGTTTGGGCCGGAGGTGGATACGGCAATAGAAAAACTTTAAAAAGACACAGCCAAAGCCATGGGCGCGCTCTACTCCCCACAGAGCAGAGGCACTTTTAGGAATCCGCACTTTAAAGGGGGGTTTCGTGCCCAAACCACAGAGCTTTCCACCTCGCAAGTCAGACCCACATATCAGGGCCAGTATCAAAGAGGAAGGTTTCGGGGACAATATAGAGGTGGACAGTTCCCTAAAGCAAGAGGGAAATTCCAGAGCCCAAAAACCCCACAAACCAAACAGTGGCTTCAATGTCACAAACCCCCACCACACAACACCAGTGGGGGTGAGACTTACCACAACTGGGAACACATAACAGACGCATGGGTCCTAACCATTATCCAACATGGTTATTGCATAGAATTCCTACAATTGCCACCAGATGTGCCTCCAAGACCACACAATATGTCCAAACAACACTTAGACCTGTTACAACTAGAAGTCCAAGCATTGTTACAAAAAGAAGCAATAGAACTAGTACCCAACCATCAAAAAGGAACAGGTGTTTACTCCCTGTATTTTCTAATTCCAAAAAAGGACAAAACACTGAGACCCATATTAGACCTCAGAACACTGAATCTTTACATCAAATCAGATCATTTTCACATGGTGACACTTCAAGACGTGATTCCCTTGCTCAAACAACAGGACTACATGTCAACATTAGATCTCAAGGATGCTTATGTTCGATGGCATATGTTGCTGCAGATGCACATGTTTGGCACAGTCCGCTGCCTGGTGTTGGGCTCGGAGTATTACAAGTTGTTTTTCTTCGAAGAAGTCTTTTTGGTCACGGGACCGAAGGACTCCTCCCTCCTCGGCTCCATTGCGCATGGGCGTCGACTCCATCTTAGATTGTTTTTTTCCGCTGTCGGGTTCGGACGTATTCCTTTTCGCTCCGTGTTTCGGTTCGGAAAGTTAGTCAGAATCTCGGAAGAAAGCGTCGGTATTGTTCCGTTCGGTATCGGGATAGTTAGGTACATCGACACCGATCATCGGAAGACTTTGGGGTAGTTTCGATCCCCCATCGGGGCCTGGTCGGCCCGACCGCGTGCGACATCGAAGCCGATGGAACGGACCCCGTTTCGTTTCTGCCCAAAATGTCACAGTAAGTATCCTTATACAGATCAGCACTTGGTCTGTAACTTGTGCTTGTCCCCCGAGCACAAGGAGGATACCTGTGAAGCCTGTCGAGCCTTCCGGTCCAGAAAAACACTCCGGGACCGAAGAGCCAGGCGTCAACAAATGGCGTCCACGTCGACAAAACAACGTTTCGACGAGGAAGAGGAAACATTCTCAGTTCCGGAATCAGAATCCGGAGACTCCGACGTCGAACAACAGCAACAAACTGTGAGTAAGACGTCGAAAAGTAAATCCATCGACAAACCGAAAGCCCAGGGGACGCCACTGCCAACAGGCCATGGCTCGACCCATAAAACAGGCGACCCGTCGAAGGCGCCGAAAAAGGGCACGCCCATAGCGAAGACACCCGACTCCGGTCGAGGGACCGCCGTGGAGCAACCTCGGAGCCGAGAAAGCGGCTCCGAGAGACAAAAACAAGATACCGGCACCGAAAAACATCGGCACCGAGAATCCATGCCGAAAGGAACAAAAATTCTGTCGGTGCCGAAACCGAAAAAAGATTCTCTCTCTGCGCCGAAAAATACCACACCTTCATCCTACTCAGAGGAACAAGGAATAAGTGGCCAAATGCACAGATTTGGACAAGAGCTCCAAAGTGTAGAATCGGACTACACACAAAAGAGACTGTACATCCAGCACGACACAGGGAAGATATCAACACTTCCCCCAATCATGAGGAAAAGAAGGATCGGACTTCCAAAGGATGACGCACAACCACAAGCCAAAGTGGTTAAAAAAGTCACGCCTCCGCCCTCTCCACCACAGGCATCGCCGGCACAAACACCGCCACAAATGCACTCACCAGCGCAAACTACCATAAGTCATGACGATCAGGATCAAGACGCTTGGGACCTGTATGACACCCCAGTGCCGGACAATGATCCCGAGTCATACCCCACAAAGCCGTCACCGCCAGAGGACAGTACCTCATACTCGCAACTGGTGGCTAGGGCAGCAGAATTCCACAATGTCCAACTGCATTCCGATCCTATAGAGGATGATTTTTTATTTAACACCCTCTCGGCTACACACAGCCAATATCAATGTCTCCCAATGCTACCAGGGATGTTACGGCACGCAAAACAAATTTTTGAAGAGCCCGTAAAATCAAGAGCCATCACCCCAAGGGTGGATAAGAAATACAAACCACCACCCACAGACCCAGTGTTTATTACTTCGCAGTTACCACCTGACTCCGTGGTAGTAGGGGCAGCTCGCAAGAGAGCAAATTCACATACATCTGGCGACGCCCCACCTCCGGACAAAGAAAGCCGAAAATTTGATGCGGCAGGGAAAAGAGTAGCATCACAGGCAGCCAACCAGTGGCGCATCGCAAATTCACAAGCGCTGCTGGCCAGATATGACCGCGCACACTGGGACGAGATGCAACTTCTCGTAGACCATCTTCCCCAGGAATACCAAAAAAGGGCGCAGCAAATAGTGGAAGAGGGACAAACGATCTCAAACAATCAAATCCGCTCTTCACTAGACGCAGCCGATACTGCAGCAAGAACAGTCAACACTGCTGTCACCATAAGGAGACACGCTTGGCTACGCACTTCAGGCTTCAAACCTGAAATCCAGCAGGCTGTCCTTAATATGCCCTTCAACGAGAAACAACTTTTTGGCTCTGAAGTGGATACAGCCATTGAAAAACTTAAAAAGGACACAGACACGGCCAAGGCCATGGGCGCACTCTACTCCCCGCAGAGCAGAGGCTCTTTCAGAAAAACTCCATTTAGAGGGGGGTTTCGTGGCCAACCCACAGACACCACCAGCCAACAAACAAGAACCACACCATATCAGGGTTCCTTCCAAAGGGGAGGTTTCAGGGGATATCGGGGGGGTCAATTCCCAAGGAGTAGGGGAAGATTCCAGACTCCAAAAACACCTCCACCTAAACAGTGACTTTCAAGTCACGCAACCCCTTCACTCAACACCAGTGGGGGGAAGACTAAGCCAATTCTACCAATCTTGGCAACAGATTACAACAGACAATTGGGTATTAGCAATAATCCAACATGGCTATTGCATAGAATTCCACAACTTCCCACCAAACATCCCCCCCAAAACACGCAAAATGTCACCACAACATTTAGAACTTTTAGGACTAGAAGTTCAAGCACTACTGCAAAAGGATGCAATAGAGTTAGTACCAGTACAACAAAAAAACACAGGAGTTTACTCCCTGTACTTTCTAATTCCAAAAAAAGACAAAACATTAAGACCAATATTAGATCTCAGGACACTAAATACCTACATCATATCGGACCATTTTCACATGGTCACACTACAAGACATCATTCCACTGCTCAAACAGCAAGATTACATGACCACATTAAACCTAAAGGATGCGTACTTTCATATACCAATACACCCTTCTCACAGAAAGTACCTACGGTTCGTATTCAAAGGAATACATTACCAATTCAAGGTGTTGCCATTCGGAATAACAACTGCACCAAGAGTGTTCACAAAATGTCTAGCAGTAGTAGCAGCACACATCAGGAGACAACAGATACATGTGTTCCCTTACCTAGACGATTGGCTAATCAAGACCAACACAGTAAAAAAATGCGCAAACGACACCACATTTGTCATACAAACCCTTCACAAACTGGGGTTTTCCATCAACTATACAAAATCACACCTAGAACCGTGTCAAACACAACAATATCTAGGAGCAACCATCAACACATCAAAAGGAATTGCCACTCCAAGTCCACAAAGAGTGCAGGCATTCCACAAGGTAATAAGTGCTATGTTTCCAAACCAAAAGATACAAGCAAAACATGTGCTAAAACTTCTAGGCATGATGTCATCATGCATAGCCATTGTCCCAAACGCAAGACTACACATGCGACCCTTACAACAGTGTCTAGCATCACAATGGTCACAGGCACAGGGTCAACTTCAAAATCTGGTGTTGGTAGACCGCCAAACATACCTCTCGCTTCTATGGTGGAACAGCAAAAATTTAAACAAAGGGCGGACATTTCAAGACCCAGTGCCTCAATACGTTATAACAACAGATGCTTCCATGACAGGGTGGGGAGCACACCTCAATCACCACAGCATTCAAGGACAATGGGATATACACGAAACAAAATTTCATATCAATTACCTAGAACTGTTAGCAGTATTTCTAGCGTTAAAAGCCTTCCAACCCATAATAACACACAAATACATTCTTGTCAAAACAGACAACATGACAACAATGTATTATTTAAACAAACAAGGAGGAACACACTCAACACAATTGTGCCTCCTAACACAAAAAATTTGGCAGTGGGCGATTCACAACAACATTCGCCTAATAGCACAATTTATCCCAGGAATACAAAACCAACTAGCAGACAACCTTTCGCGAGACCACCAACAAGTCCACGAATGGGAAATTCACCCCCAAGTTCTGAACAAGTACTTTCAAATTTGGGGAACACCCCAGATAGATTTGTTCCCAACAAAAGAAAACTCAAAATGCCGAAACTTCGCATCCAGGTACCCACACCGCGAATCACAAGGCAATGCTCTATGGATGAGTTGGTCAGGGATATTTGCGTACGCTTTTCCCCCTCTCCCTCTCCTTCCATATCTAGTAAACAAGTTGAGTCAAAACCAACTCAAACTCATACTGATAGCACCCACATGGGCAAGACAACCTTGGTATACAACTCTACTAGACCTTTCACTAGTACCGCATGTCAAACTACCCAACAGGCCAGATCTGTTAACACAACACAAACAACAGATCAGGCATCCAAACCCAGCATCATTGAATCTGGCAATTTGGCTCCTGAAATCCTAGAATTCGGACACTTAGACCTCACACAAGAATGCATGGAGGTCATAAAACAAGCTAGAAAACCTTCCACTAGACACTGCTATGCATCTAAGTGGGAAAGATTTGTTTACTACTGCCATGCCAATCAAATACAACCATTACATGCCTCTACTAAAGACATAGTAGGATACTTACTACATTTGCAAAAAGCAAATCTCGCTTTTTCATCTATAAAAATACACCTCGCAGCAATATCTGCTTACCTACAAACTACTCATTCATCGTCTCTATTTAGAATACCAGTTATTAAAGCATTCATGGAAGGGCTAAAAAGAATTATACCACCAAGAACACCACCAGTTCCTTCATGGAATCTTAACATCGTCTTAACAAGACTCATGGGTCCACCTTTCGAACCCATGCATTCCTGTGAAATGCAATATCTAACCTGGAAGGTCGCATTTCTCATTGCAATCACATCCCTCAGAAGAGTAAGTGAAATACAGGCATTTACCATACAAGAACCATTTATTCAAATACACAACAATAAAATAGTTCTCAGAACAAATCCAAAATTTCTGCCAAAAGTAATCTCACCATTCCATTTAAATCAAACAGTAGAATTGCCAGTGTTCTTCCCACAACCAAATTCTGTGGCTGAAAGGGCACTACATACATTAGACATCAAAAGAGCACTAATGTATTACATTGACAGAACAAAGCTAATCAGGAAAACAAAACAACTGTTCATAGCTTTTCAAAAACCACACATAGGAAATCCAATCTCTAAACAAGGCATTGCTAGATGGATAGTCAGATGCATTCAAACATGCTATCTTAAAGCCAAAAGAGAATTGCCTATTACACCAAAGGCACACTCAACCAGAAAGAAAGGTGCTACAATGGCCTTTCTAGGAAACATTCCTATGAGCGAAATATGTAAGGCTGCAACCTGGTCTACGCCTCATACGTTTACTAAACACTACTGTGTAGACGTACTAAATGCACAACAAGCTACAGTGGGCCAAGCTGTACTAAGAACATTATTCCAAACTACTTCAACTCCTACAGGCTAAACCACCGCTTTTAGGGGAGGTAACTGCTTTATAGTCTATGCCAAACATGTGTATCTGCAGCAACATATGCCATCGAACTGAAAATGTCACTTACCCAGTGTACATCTGTTCGTGGCATTAGTCGCTGCAGATTCACATGTACCCTCCCACCTCCCCGGGAAGCCTGTAGCCGTTTAGAAGTAGATCATAAATCTTAAACATCTGAACATTTGTAAATAATTATTAGAAACTCTTAACGTACATACATATTCACTCCATTGCATGGGCACTATTTATACCAAACAACTCCATCCTCACCCTCTGCGGGGAAAACAATCTAAGATGGAGTCGACGCCCATGCGCAATGGAGCCGAGGAGGGAGGAGTCCTTCGGTCCCGTGACCAAAAAGACTTCTTCGAAGAAAAACAACTTGTAATACTCCGAGCCCAACACCAGGCAGCGGACTGTGCCAAACATGTGAATCTGCAGCGACTAATGCCACGAACAGATGTACACTGGGTAAGTGACATTTTCATTCCACATACCCATACATCCTTCCCACAGGAAATACTTAAGGTTTGTTATCCAAGGCGTGCATTACCAATTCAAAGTATTACCTTTCGGCATAACAGCCCCAAGGGTATTCACAAAATGCCTTGCAGTAGTAGCTGCTCACATCAGGAGACAGCATATGCATGTATTCCCTTACTTAGACGACTGGTTAATAAAAACCAGCACTCTGATACAGTGTCTTCTACACACACAAAATATGTCATAGAAACACTACACAAACTAGGGTTCTCCCTAAACTACCAGAAGTCACATCTACAACCGTGCCAAATACAACAATACTTAGGAGCAACAATCAACACACAAAAGGGGATTGCCACTCCAAGTCCACAAAGGGTACAAGCCTTCCAAAATGTAATTTTAAACATGTACCCAAACCAACACTATCAAGTGAGGTTTGTAATGAAACTCCTAGGCATAATGTCTTCATGCATAGCCGTTGTCCCAAACACAAGACTACACATGCGGCCCTTACAACAGTGCCTAGCAACACAATGGACACAAGCACAGGGTCAACTTCAAGATATAGTGTTGATAGACCGGCAAACACACTTCTTGCTTCAATGGTGGAATCCTATAAATTTAAACCACGGGCGGCCATTCCAAGACCCAGTGCCACAATACGTGATCACAACAGATGCTTCCATGATGGGGTGGGGAGCTCACCTCAACCAGCACAGTATACAGGGACAATGGGACGTTCACCAAAAACAACTGCACATAAATCAGTTAGAACTGTTAGTGGTTGAAATGCTTTCAATGCTGGAAACACTGCTAATAGCCCACAAACACATTCTTGTCAAAACAGACAACATGACAACAATGTATTACCTAAACAAACAAGGAGGGACACACTCATCACAACTGTCTCTTAGCACAAAAGATTTGGCATTGGGCGATTCACATTCGCCTAATAGTACAGTATATCCCAGGGATTCAAAACCAGTTAGCTGACAATCTCAGTCGAGATCACCAACAAACACACGAATGGGAGATTCATCCCCAGGTACTACAAAACTACTTTCTACACTGGGGAACACCAGAAATAGACCTATTCGCAACAAAAGAAAACGCAAAATGCAAAGACTTCGCGTCCAGGTATCCACACCCTCAGTCCAAGGGCAATGCGTTATGGATGAGTTGGTCAGGGATATTTGCTTACGCTTTTCTCCCTCTCCCACTCCTTCCTTATCTCAAACTAATACTAATAGCACCAACCTGGGCTCGCCAACCGTGGTACACAACACTAATGGACCTGTCAGTAGTACCTCATATCAAACTACCAAACAGACCAGATCTGTTAACTCAACACAAACAGATCAGACACCCGAATCCAGCATTTCTCAATATAGCAATCTGGCTCCTGAAGTCTTAGAATTTGGACATTTAGACCTTACACAAGAATGTATGGAGGTCATTAAGCAAGCTAGAAAACCTACTACAAGACATTGTTACACAAACAAATGGAAAAGATTTGTTTATTACTGCCATAACAATGATAATCAAATTCAACCACTACATGCTTCCGCAAAAAACATTGTAAGCTATTTATTACACTTAAAAAATCTAAACTAGCATTTTCTTCTATCAAAATACCTATCTGCAGATTACACATTCAACATCACTTTTTAGAATCCCAGTCATCAAAGCATTTATGGAGGGTTTAAAAAGAATCATACCCCCGAGAACACCACCAGTCCCCTCGTGGAACCTCAATATTGTTTTGACACAACTCATGGGTCCACCATTTGAACCCATGCACTCCTGTGAGATACAGTACTTAACCTGGAAAGTAGCCTTCCTAATAGCTATCACATCTGTTAGAGTAAGTGAAATACAAGCATTTACTATACAAGAACCCTTTATACAAATACATAAACATAAAGTGGTTCTCTGTACAAATCCCAAAAGTTATATCACCGTTCCACCTAAACCAAACAGTAGAACTCCCAGTCTTTTTTCCACAACCCGACTCAGTAGCGGAAAGAGCCTTACATACGTTAGACATTAAAAGAGCACTAATGTATTACATTGATAGAACAAAACAATTTCGCAAAACAAAACAATTGTTTGTAGCCTTCCAAAAACCTCATGCAGGAAATCCAATATCCAAACAAGGCATTGCCAGATGGATAGTGAAATGTATTCAGACCTGCTGTATTAAAGCAAAAAGAGATCTACCTATTGCGCCAAAAGCGCACTCCACTAGGAAGAAAGGCGCAACATTGGCCTTTCTAGGAAATATACCTATGACAGAAATCTGTAAGGCAGCCACATGGTCTACGCCTCATACATTCACAAAACATTACTGTGTAGATGTGTTAACAACACAACAAGCCACAGTAGGACAGGCTGTATTACAAACATTATTTCAAACAACTTCAACTTCTACAGGCTAAGCCACAGCTTTTGGGGAGAAAACTGCTTAATAGTCTATGCACAGCATGTGTATCTGCAGCTACACATGCCATCGAACGGAAAATGTCACTTACCCAGTGTACATCTGTTCGTGGCATGAGATGCTGCAGATTCACATGCGCCCTCCCGCCTCCCCGGGAGCCTGTAGCCGTTATAAGTTGATGAAACTTGTACATTTGTAAATTTGTAGATATATACTATTTTTTAGACACATTATGTACATACATACTCACTCCATTGCATGAGCACCTTTACTATGAACACAACTCCTACCTACCTCCCTCTCGCTCCAGGACTTTCGATTCGGAACTCTATATTATCTCAAACTTTTCTCATACCGTTGGTTTTGTTTTGAACGTGGTTTCTTCTGCACTTGATCCGATAGTACCGTTGGGATCAATTTAAAGCCCTTTTGGGCGCTCGCACCCTCCTTGGGCCTGTTTGGGCCTACTGCGTCATAGCCTGATGGATTGGACACCATTCCAATTCTGTCCTCGGTGCCACACTAAATTTCCTTAGCCCGACCAGCACTTGGTCTGTAATCTCTGCCTTTCTCCGGAACATCGTGAGGAAAGCTGTGAGGTTTCTTTCTTTTCGATCGAAGAAAATATTACATGATTGGAGACCACGAAGACTGGAGATGGCATCCAAGCACACAGTCCACCACCGACACCCTCGAAGAGGAGCAGGCACAGATGGCAGTTTCGATCTCAGACTCCGACTCAGAGCAAGGTTCATACGACGACAGCCAGCCGATAGCAGCGGCACAGTATGTGGGTACACCTCTCCCAACACCCTCTTTTAAAAAAAAAAATAATAATCAGGCAAGGCCTTGGGTACATCACTGCTGTCAAGCCATGGTTCCAACTGAAAAAGACTAATCGTCGACTGACCTTTGGGTTCAGTGCCAAAAAAGGCAAGCACTCAAACAGGTTACCACGCCTGTTTTGGTGTCGGGTGAGTAAAGCAGAAAAATTCAAGCCTCAACCTCTGAACCGAGCCAACGTCCACAGTCATCGGATCCGAAAAGAGTATGCTATCCTTCGGAGCCCAAACCTCAGCCAACAGCTTCGGAACCGAAACACCTTGTCCGACTTCAGAGCCAAAAACATCATCCTATACAGAGGAAACAGGACTTTGGGCTCAAATGAAGCAGGTGCCCAAAACATTCAGTGAACATTCCTTTAAGGGCACAAAACATACCTCTCAACATTAAATGGAGGAATCTGACATTCAACCTATTTTAGAGGTTATAGACCGCAAGCAGAGAAGACTACAAATCCTGAAAGCGACTGGAAAAATGATTACTTCTCCGCCTCCACAGGTGAAAAAAAAGCTAGCTTTTCTATATATTACCTAGTGCCCCTGGCTAGTTATATATATATATATATATATATATATATATATATATATATATATATATAACCACGTTTCTATACAAAAAGCATGTTTTTTTTTTATACTTTCCAAAAACATCTGCCAGTACAGTCAGCTGCTGCTTGGAAAGTTTCGGGGTGATCGTCTAGGGGAGGCCAAGAGAAAAGGGGGGGGGCTACAAAAACACATTTCCCCCCTTCATTTTTCCATAGGGATTTTTAAAAGCGCTTGCGCAAAAACTACTGGACGTAATTACACCATATTTGGCAGGAAGATAGGTCCTGGTCCAGAAAGAGTGCTTTTTTTTGTTTCGGTATAATTCACTTCAGTAGTTTTTGCGAAATTAAGGGGAAAACAAATTTGTATTGTGACATGAAGGATTCGTGCCCCCTAACGATCTCGGGCTGAGATCTGATTGGCTGATAACACTTCAGAAATAGAAGCTGTTGAAGTGTTGTCAGCCATCTTGGGACTCCGCTTCAGTCCTCCTGTGCCGTGGGGACCACCACCTCCTTGGGGAGGTCTGGTGGACCCCCTGCTGCCCCAGGGACCAAACTCCACTCCCCCCCATTGGACAACATGTTATTTGGAGGGGGTGCGCCCCCCCCCCCCCCCCAAAATCCAGGGGAAGACTGTAGTTGGAGCGGGGGGCCGCAATTTCATACAAAGTCCACAAAAGGCAAAAAAAAAAAGAAAATCCCATAGCTCAGTGTGAAGGTCCGAGACCTTCGAGTCCAGCTGGACTCATTTCCTTTTTTTTTTTAATAAAAAAAAATACCTTATATAATATATACATTATATGAGATGTCATCAGTGATATCACTGACCATGTCATGAATGATGTAATGTGTGAGGTCATAAGCAGTGCATTACGGGAGCACAAGTTATAGTTAGCTCAGGTAACTACAACTGCTGAATTACGGTTTTATACAAGTAAATTCAGAACCTAACTAGAACGTCCATTTTAAACTTTCGTTTTTACAGTGAATTTCTAAGTTTTTTTTTTTATTATTCTTTCCTAACTATAATATCCCTGTAACCTTTGTTTTTTTTTCTCAGTGAAAATATATATAATATTCATATTCCTGAAAGTGTATTTTTCCCTTTATTTAATCTTCAGCTCTTTTTCAGCTCTGTGGATCATTTAGCTGGTGCAATCATGTATATTGGTTCCAAGATTGCTGCCAGTACTTTCTGGTTAGAAGTGCTGGCAGCCAATCAGATCTTACCATGAGATCTGTGCTTAGGTTCCGCCCAGATATCTATATTTCTTTTTTTATTACTCAAACTGCTAGACGGATTTACACGAATTCACAAAAAATGCAGTTTTGGACCAAAAGTTAGCTTTCTGCCAAATTTGATATAATTCCATTCCAGCGGTTCGGCTATAGACGTATTCAAAATCTCAGTGAGAAATTGCATGGTAAAAACATACCTTCCCATACGCTCCCATCCCAACTTTTCTCGGTCCCTGCATTACGAACCACCCCCAAATGTTAGACAGTAGCTTAATTGAGTGGCAAACTAACTTGGAAAATTTTGTGAGGATTCATCAAATGGCATTAGTTATTGGCAAAACAATAACTGCTTTTCGTATGGAAACTAGGTCCTAACTATAACTACCTACTAGCAATCGCCAGTAGGTAAAATATATATGATATAATTGATTTAAAGTGTGCCTCAAGATACTGCATTTGTGATGTTGGTTTCGCTGTTCGTCTCAACGGCATGAAAAAAATGAACCTCTAATGGCTCAGATGACCTCACGCGGATCCATGTGTAGAGCTATGGACATTATGACGTCTTTGTCGACATGAGAGAGCTGTAAAGAAAAGTTTCCATGGAATGCAGGCACTTTGGGGATATTCAGAAGATGAGGAATCCACAGGCAGATAGTGTATCTACCAGAAAAATCATTACAGAAGGTAATTAATTTGTTCATCAGATCCACTTCAGCTGAAAGGAACAAGTTGTAATCTGATCCTGGCATTATCATGGTAAAGCAGGAAGTTCCACAAATGATGACATCCATTGCAAATAATTGCAGGACTCTGTCCAGATCATGATAGAGCATAGCTATTTTTTGTAGCGGATACTGCAAAGTATAAGGTTGTGTGCATCCGCACGAAGCCTGTAATATGTGCCTGCTGAAAAGACCACAAGGACGAAGATTATGAAGCCTGTGCCAAAAACTCTTGAGGTACATTGCTGTCAGACTAGCACACCATGCCTTGGCTAGCATCTACAAGACCCAGAAATCCCTTAAAGACCTTGGCCTATCCAATGAAGTGGAAGAGTATGTCTAGGAGGTCAACCCAGCGTAAGGAGGAGAGTAGGACGTCAAACTCTGCAGCTGACTCCAAAAGGAGGGAAGCATTGAGGAAGGCAGATAAAGACGCCGACAGTGTAACAAAACTGCCAAAAGGCTTGGACACTTAGTCCTCTGACTTGAGGTCCTCGAAAGCAGCCTCTCCATGTAAACACTTGATGGCTGAAGGACAGCACAAGCTTAAGGAGCCTCAGGGGTTCATACCAAAGGACACTGATGGGGGCAAACCTTCAACGAAACCCTTGATGCAAATATGTGCTAGAGAGGGCATGAAGGAGAAGAGCAAAGACACTGGAGGAGGGGGGAACCACTGACTGCGAAAAAGACTCCACCTTTTTTTGACGACAAACAAAGACCACTTGAGGTTGAGCAGAAAAAATGAAGGCTCAAGACCGAAATGGCATCCTTTCTCCAGAGGAAGGAGTTTGAGAGATTCGTCAGTTTTGCATCCTAACAAGACAGTCTGGGTCTACAGAAGTGGAAGATGAGTAGACAGCCATGGAAGACCTGGCATCCTTAGAACCACAAGAGGAAGAACAAGTGATCTAAGAACTTGAGGATGAAGAGGTGGCAACATTTGAGGAATACAGCTATTTTGCAGATACATGGCACAACCTCAATGCAGTGTTGCTCAAGGAAGTTGTGAACAACTACCCTTTATAGGCCTTCGACCCCTGGACATCCTAACCTTGTACAACGGCCAAATCAAAAGGGCAGCAGATATGTCTGGGGTACAATTAAACTAATAAATAGAGGAGTCATGCTTCCTACTGAAAAACTTGATACTTTCCCAGAAGGCAAACCTCTATCTGCCCATGCTCCCTGGCATCTTGGACGAGGGAAGAGGTTTTCAAAGATCCAGCCACAGTTAGGTCAATAACCTGTTAAGTGGCGAAGTACAAGCATTCCACACAGGACCCCATTTATATAAAGGGGAACATCCCATTGGATTCTGTTGTTACAGCTGCAAGGAAAAAAAAACAACATTCCACACATTTGATCATAGCCATCTCCAACACGATTCTTATCCGCTATGGGCACCAGCAGTGGGACAAGATTGAAGAGCTGATGTGACACCTTCCAGAGTAGTTCTGCAAGACAACCAGGACCGTAGTGCAAGAGGATAAAAACATCACCAACCTTTGCTTCACATCTGCCCTGGATGAAGGAGACATGACCAGACAGATGTGCAGGGGCACCACCCCCAGGAGACCTATCTGGCTGAGAGTCTCAGGCTTCTAACCAGAGGGACAGGCTTTAGTTATCAGTATGCCTTTTACAGGTAAGGCCCTGTTCAGATAAGCAGTATATGAGGCTCTACAGCAAATAAAGGACAATGACACCACAAAGGCCATGGTGGCACCGCAGTTCAATTAGTTTTTTAAGAGAAGACATACAACTACCATAAGACTGACTGGGCAGCCTTTCCAACTGACCAACAACACTAAAGCTTCATGTTGGAAGCTGGCTCTTTATGTAGTGTACCTAATGTAGGGGTACACTATGCATAGATGATTATTGGTCTACATGGGTTTAGTAATCATCGCAAAAGCTGTCTTTCGTGGTAGTTTCAGGGTCCTCCTGGGTACAGAACCTCAACCATGCCCCTACCTGCCCATTCCTAACATAGGTAGGTGAGCATTTAGACTTATCAGTGGGTCGTGTTAAGCATTTTTTTTATTACACAATTAATAGATGACACACTCAAGACCAGTGTTCCGAAAAAGTTACTTTGCTTATATATAACACCAGAAAACTTCTAAGAAAAGTACTGTTGTAATTTTATCAATTTAGCAAGTAACACTTACTCAAATGCGCATTTACACAGTAAAGGCTTGAAAGTACTTTTACTGCAGGAGGTCCCTGCAGACAGTTCTCCCCCAAGATTGTAGGGTGCTGGGGCGGGGCAGTCACTAAAATCAATGACAGTACAGTTTTACCTGATGTGGGACGTCTGGATGCAGTGGTGCCGCTCAAGTTGGGTGCCTTGCTCACTGCACAGTTGGCGATGAGGGGGCTACCTAGAAAGACTACAAAGGGGGACTTGAAGACAAGTCCGGGTGTTCCCAATAGGGACGCCAGTTCGGTCAGTGGTGGTCCTGGGAGCAGAGGGACACCTTTGATTGTCGTGGCCTGGGAGCTTGGGTACAGCGGGTCTTGGTCGTTGGTGCTCCTGCGTCAAGGGACCCACGGCTCATAGGTGGACCTGCAAAAGAGTGACAGAACATGGCAGGTGGGTCATCCTTGATGATAACATCTGCATTGGTGATGTCCCTCTGTGGTTTGTCCTCTGTTCTGGCTTTGGAGTTCAGCTTGAACTACAATCCAATGTTGGTTGCTGCAAACAGTCCGGTACCCAGGGGATTCGTGCAGGACGGCTCATGTTGGTCCTTGTGTCTTCACATTTGGTGGGGAGACCATTTCGATTTCTTGGAGCATGGTGACTTGCTGCTCCATCGGGGAATCTGATGGTCAGCAGAACAGTGTGCCAGACATTGCGGTTGGTGTCTGCAGAATGTTAAGTGGCTTCTCCACTCCAAGGGAGATGCTCTGGACTTGAAGTGCTGAAGGCCCTCCAAGCTTTTTGGAGGATGCACAGCTGCAAGATGTGTTGAGATGTTGCAATTGTTGGGACAAGAGCAGGTAAGCAGGCAGGGTATCAGGCCAAAAGTCTACCATAGTCCTCAGATCTCACTTTGAGTCTTCTTTGTTCTCTTCTTCTTGGGTCAGACAAATCCGTTCTTCTGGTGCCAGGGGGCCACCTAAATATTGATTTAAGGTAATTTAGTGGACTACACCCCCTATATTATCACTTCCAGTGGGAGGCGGGCATAACCCTGTCCCAGAATTCCTAGTTTCACCAAAACATTAGATGGTGGCACCCTTCCTCAAGTGTCCAGTTCAGGTAGCCCACCTTATGTGTGTGTCTAGCCGAAGGTGGAGCATTGCTACTAAATAACTAATTTCCTACCTGTCCTGGTGCCAAATGGTCCTCAAAGCTGGGGGTTGCAACTCCCAGGTCTCGGGGAAGCCAGGGTTGCATACCTAAGGTGGAGGGTCTTTGAAGTCCTTGGCCTGCAAATTCATTTGCCATCCTGCTGGTGGAGGTGATAACACCTTCCTCCAGAGCAAATATTGTTTCAGGCCTCAGAGTAGAGGCTCTCACCTCCAGTCCGTGAGAAACTCGTCTGTGGTGGCAGGCTGGTCAAGACCAATCAGCCGGCACATAAGTGGACTAGTAGGTTTCAGGGAGCATCCCTGTTCACTTGCAACATCCAGTAATCGAACTAGAGATCACTGGGTCATATCTGCTAATGCAAATTTGTCCTCACATCAAATATAATGCACCCTTCGTTAAGGCTCTAAGGCCTGCTATACAGGTAAATTGCTTATATTTAGATTCAGTGAGTGGTTCATGGCACACAATTTGTGGGCCGTTTCTTGTTTTCTGATAACATGCAGTCTGCAATGGCAGGCTTTGTGTGCTTTTTGAGGGATCCCCGAGGATGGCACAATACATGTCTGTAGCACTCTGGCACTAGGTGTCAGCGGTACCATTTACTAGGGGCTTAGAGGTACAAGAGTGTGTGCCAATTGTACAAAACATAGCTTGTTTTAGGAAAAGAGCACAGACACTGGGGACCTGCTTAGCATGGATTAAGTGCACCTCAGTTGAAAAACCTCTATAATAATAACTTTTATTCGGTATGAAAAAATTCATCCATTACAACAAATAATCACCAATACATTTGTTAAAAATAGCAATAAAACCATATATAATAAAAACACCCATCAAGAATATAAACATATAAAACCACATTCATAGAAAGCAATAAAATAGAAAAATTAATTCTGTAAACTCAACATTATTACGCCAAGTAATAGCTCCCTTCAGGAATGATCCCAGGCCCTTCCACACCAATACATCTGAGGCCATTTGCAACCACATAAAAGCAGGACGATATTGCACGAAACCCTTGGGCCTTAGGAGAGTAATAAAAATCGAGTTCTAAATGGTGCATAAAAAACACAAAACAATGTAAAATGGGACAAGGTCTGTTGGGACACCCCATCTCAGGGGCAAGGTCTAATACATTTGTCCCCATACTGACCTAACGGGAAACACAGATTACTTCTGATGATCCCCAAACGGAATCGGGTTATAAGAGACCTTTCCCTCACATCCTTTATCTCTAAGAGATAGCGCTCAGGACCTACCCACATATTTAACATGATGAAATCCCTGATAAATTTTTTTCCCCTAAGGCTTCCCCCTCTCCCCTGGATTCTTAACAAATTATCCTTTACCCATTTCTTATCACAACTAGTCAGGCCCTCAGGATAGTCAAACAATTCAGGCCGCCCTAAATCATGAGCCATCTTCCTTATGTGCATCAGCCAGGGAATATTCTTTACATTGTCGCAAGCCAAACAATCCCTTAAGATATCCCTATTAAGAGTGGCATGTTCATTACTCCAAATTGAGATCCATAGCAGAAGGGGAGCCAACTGGATAGTGTCCTGCACAAACTCAAGCTCCAGTTCCAGATGAAGGCTAAAACAAGGGATATTTTGTCCAACTCCCAATAGCCTTTTACAGAACCGATTTTCTTCCACCGTAAGGGCTCGGGTGTCCCTATACCCCCAGAGTGCAGCACCATACAGCAGGACAGGGAGGCATTTCCGCCTATAGATTTCAAGCAAAGGCTTGATAGGTTTACTACCTACCCTTACAGCAAAGTCAAAAGTCGCACCAACTGTTGCATGAAAAAGCACACCCCTTCTGGCAATACAGGGCTTCCAAGATCCTTTCTCATCAAAAATAATCCCTAAGTATGGAAACTCATGGACCCTACTGATAATTTGATCCTCCACCCTTAGCTCCCCCACCCTGCTCAAGGGTCTTCCACAAACCATAAAATGTGATTTCTTAAAATTGACCTCTAAACCCAAAGCTGACATAAAGGAGGCATAAGCTCTAACTATTTCCCGGAGACCATTCATAGTGCGGTCCATGAGGACCGTGTCATCCACATACGCCAACACAGGGATATCAGTACCATTTACCTTTGGGACATCCCTACAATGTTCCATCAGAAAGTCAGACAATCCATTTGTATATAGAAGGAACAAAGTAGGAGCCAGAACACACCCCTGGCGCACACCCCTTGAAAGCTTAAAAGCCTCTGAACATTCCCCATTAGACCCCACCCTCACATTTGCAACCGTCCCCGAATGCTCTACATTATTAGGATCCAACCCTAACTGATTTAACCTCTCCCATAATATAGACCGGTTCACCTTATCGAAGGCACAGCTAAGGTCCATAAAAGCAAGGTAGAGCGTACCTTTCCTGGCCTGCGTGTATTTGCCGATCATCAACAGTAGGTTAAGACATTGATCTCGTGTACCGAGGCCTTCCCTAAAACCATACTGGTCCCGGCCTAAAATATCATTCCCTAACATCCAGGCCCCCAGACGCCTTAAAATAATCCATCCCAGAATCTTCACAGAAGAGTCCAGGAGAGAAATAGGGCGATAAGACTTAGGATCATTTCGATCGCCCTTTTTAAACACTGGGACAATACATGCCAGTCTCTAAGAGGCAGGAATACCCACAGTAACTGCTGCATTGAGGACATTTAAGAGAATAGGTGCCCATATCTGGGGGTTAGCTTTATACAAGTCCATAGGAGTCGAATCCGGGCCCGGAGCTTTATTACTAGCAACACCACCACATAGGGGGCACAAGCTGGGGGGAGATCCAAACAGGCCAATGAAGGCCTAGCCGTCGGCGGATTCAAATTATTGTTCCCAACGAGCTGTTGGCCAGCCCCCCCAGCTACCACAGAATCAGGATCAGGCTGCATACTACAGCTAAGCCTATTGACAGTCCTATCCGCCCTTAATATAGAAGTCGGTGCAGCCGGAGCAATCTCAACACGAGCGCCCTGACCCCCAGAATTTCCAGAATTATCCAATAGCTGAGATGATTTTCCCCAGAGGCCCCAAAGACCCCGCAGCTTCCTCTGGCAGGAGCAACTCCTCACTTGGATGGGATCGCCTGGTCGGGCCACACATCCACCTACACAGTGCCTCCCCTGACTTCCTTGCACAGGTATCATAGAAACTGCCTTTTCTATGGCCGATAATTTCGCCACAACGGGGGATAAAATCTCCTGTATCATTTTGCGAAGTTTTGACAATAAAATAGTAACATCACAGCCCAGATGCTGGCAAGGTGCAGGGTCACTGCTCGTACCCTTAGGGAGTTCCAAGAGAGATGTTTTCGACTTGGGCATCGATTTATTTAAGATCTTTTTTTCCCTCGGGGGAGGGCTACATTTATCCATGGAGTAGGCCGGGGGAGAAGATAATAGAAGTCTTTTGCTTCTTCTGGAGGGGCCTTGGCCACCAGAACCCTCTATTGTCTCTGTTAGTTCAATTTGAGCAGGCTCAACAGCAGCCATTACAGTACCTTGGTCTCCCCCCGGATAAGCCACCTCCAAATCCACAACCTCACGAGGACCACTATCTATTGGGGCCTGTCGCCAGTCCTCCAGTTCCATGGATAACCTCCTCTCTGCCAGATCAATCTCCTTCGTTACAACCCCGACAGCTCTTGCGAGGAAAGAATCCAATGTGGTGGTGCCACTTCCCTGTTTGGCATAAAATCCACCAAGAGTGTTTACAAAATGTTTAGCAACCGTGGCAGCACACCTGAGAAGACAGGAAGGCCATCAGTGTTTACCTGCATCTAGATGACTGGCTAGTAAATGCAAAGTGGAAACAGAAATGCCACCAAGACAAACAAACAGTAATTTCAACACTACAATGCCTCGGGTTCATCATTAGTCACAAGAAATCTTCACCTGAACAAGTGAGTGTTCCTGGGAGCAGCCCTAAATTCAAGAACTGCACAGGCATAACCAGTCTTTATGAGAATGGCAGCAATTGCAGAGCAATCTTGCCTTTACCAGAAGGGTAAAGTCTGACAGTGAGGACTGTCGTGAAACTGATGGGCATGCGGTATGGCATTCCACTCATACTGCATGAAAGAATGTACATGCGCCCTATAGAAGAATGGATCTGCAACACATGGTTGCAGTCCAGAGAGAGACTGGGGGATCTGGTGTTTGCCACAACAAGGGTGCAAAAGGAGATAGAATGGTGGAACTCAATGAATGTGGGGATAGGGAGACCTTCAAAGTCACCAGCCTCAAAATTGAGCATAACAGCAAACACATTTCACAAGGTTTGGGTGAGTGCCCATGGACAACCTACCAGGAACTAAAGATCCTTTTCCTAGCCCTGAAAGTTACAGGTACATGTAAGGGGGTCAGATAGTACTAATCCAGGTGGACGACACAACAACCTTGTTCTCCCTCAACTAATAGGGGTGAAGGGGCACCACGTTATTAGAAAGCCACCTAACAGGGAAGTGGAACACAGAGGCAGACAGATTGAGAAGGCAGGACAGCACCTCCCACGAATTAGAGGTAAAACAGAAGGTACAGGACAACATTTTCTGACTTTGGTCCATGCAAAGTATAGATCTATTTGCAAGCCCAGAAAACATGAAATGCCAAGACTTCACATTGAGATTTCCACACCACCGAGCCAAGGGGAGTGTCCTGTCAATAGACTGGTTAGTGAGATTTGTGTACACTGTTCCACTGATTCCTCTGCTTGCAAAGGTGTTGGACAAAGCTAGACCACCTGAGAAAACACTCATTCTCATAGCCCAGCAGTGGGCCAGACAGACATGGTATTCTGATCTGCTGTAGATAGGACAGATGATTCCAATCATAACACAGGACCTGCTAACCATGCAAAATGGAAGACTGTGCCATCCGGAACCATCCGCACTCAGTTTATCAGCATGGCTCCTAAATCCCTAGACTAGGGACACCTACAGCTACCTCTGAGGACAAAGGGAATCCTGAGAGAAACTAGAAGACCAAGCACGAGGGAGTGCTACACAGAGAAGTGGAGCAGGTACATCTACTGGTGCACGGACAACAATAAAATCAAAGGCATGAGATGTTACTAACATACCTCACCCACCTACTGGACAGCAGCCTCACCTATGCATTACTAAAGATTCACCTGGCCACAGTAGTTGCCTACACCAGAGATCCAACAGGGAGCAGTCTCTTCACGCCCTCGGTGGTGTAAAGATTCCTGGAAAGATCAAAGAGAGTAGCACCACTGAGGGAGGCATAAGTGCCAAAGTGGAACCTGAAAACAGTGCTCACACAATTGATGACCGACTTTTGATTCAGTGAACAAGGTGGATTTGAAGTCTTTGTATAGGAATGTGATTGCTATTATTAACAATGCAAGAGCCATACCTGCAAATCCACAAAGTCAAAGTTGTCCTATGAACGAATCCACAGTTATACCGAAGGTGGTATCTCAATTAATCAACCAAAGCATCCAATGTGGCTTTTTTCAGGAGCCAAGATCGCAGGCCAGGAAGGCGTTTCAGACACTGAAGGTGCTAAGGTTACTAATGTACTATTTACATAAGACCGACATTTCGGAAGGGCAACCAGCCATTTGTCTACTTCGACAGGGCAAGCAGGGGATTGCGAGTCACCATGGGAATGATAGCACAATGGATAGTGGAGACTATACAAATCTGCTATGCTAGGGTTGAAAGAACCCTACCCGTAGGTCCCAGGATGCACTTGAACAGGAAGAAGGGTGCAACCTTAGCCTTCCTAGCAAACATACCCATTGATGACATCTGCATGGCCGCAACTTGGTCATCCCCACACACCATCACAAAACACAACTGTGTGGACATTCAAATTAACAAGGAAGCACAGGATTGACAGGGTACTGCAACACAATTGCCAGTACACACACATTTCAGCCCAGCCTACCCAAGGAGCAAAATACCACTACGTAATCAGATGCACAGCGTGTGAATCCAGAAAAGGATTCATGTTGCAAAATGAAATGGCTACTTACCATTAGGAGTAGTTTTGCAGCCTGAAGAATTTTCTGAATTCACATGCAGCCTTTCCACTGCCCCAGAAATGGGGAAAGATGCAAACAGCTGAGGAGAACAGAAGATGAAAAAAAAAACTGAAAATTGCATGTGAATCTGGAAAAATATTCAGGCTGCAAAACTACCCATACTGGTAACTGTTTTAGCTTTGTAATATTTTTCCAACAAATACTTTATAGATTTTTAATACTAGCTTAAATACGTTGTTCAAATGTTGTTTCATGGTCATCTTTAATTTCATTACTTTATTTGGAAAGATTTTTACTCTGGTCTTGCATCCTAGACATGAGGGTAATATGCCTTGTTATTAAATATAATAAAGGTATCCCTAATTGAGAACCAGTATCGGTATAATGACTTTGTTGGACATGGTGGTACTTGGGGAATATTCCTGACCCCACTCCCCCAGTCATCGCTGACTCGCTATGTGACCTTAGGACTATGGGCACTTCACTGTATGGCAGTGGGGAAGTGTGTGCCCTTCCTTGCTGCATAAGTGCACATTTGAGTAAGAGTATTACTTGCTAAATTGGTGCAATCACATCAGTACTTATATATATTTTTTTAGTTTTCTAGTGTTGAAACATCATATAAGAAAAGTAACTATTTTTCAAAACATTGGTATAGAGTTCCTTCTTGAGTGTTTCATTTATTGACTGTGTTCAAGAAATGCTTAGCACTACCCTCTGAAAATTCTAATTGCTCACCTACCTATGTTAGGAAGGGGCAGGTATGGGCATGGTTGAGGTGCTGTACTAAGGAGGACCCCATAAAGATGGTACCTGCAAGTATCTAAAGTAGTGGAGTCTGATAGCGCAGGCCAGCATAGGTGCATTTTCCCCCATGTGGTGTCTGTAGCAAGGGTCCAGCCAGCCTCTGCAAGCTCGTATGTGCACCAGGGCACGTGACTGGGGGGGGGGGGTGTGGAACACCCATGTGTGTTTGCACTGCCCATGAGAGCTGCTCTGCCCATAAGGTATCGGGGAGATTAGAGTACCGTTAGGTCTGGCTACAATAATGGATTGCAGAAGATCAGCCTCATACCAATTGGTATCATTGGATTCAAAGTGATAAACCCCCTTTAATGGTAAAGGTGGTTTTATGGGTAATGCATTAGAAATGCCACTTCTAGGAAGTGGGCATTTCTAGATTCTAAAATGCATTGTGTCCTATAAATCGACTCCATTCCACTGGATGTGGGGGGAAGAGCACAAATCTACATTCCCCAAGTGACAGCTATAAAACGTGGGCATCCAGAATGACCGGCCCCTGCCATTTGGGCCTGAGATAGATCGATTGGAGGGAGAGGTTTATAACACTCTGCCTCTAAGGGCCGGAGCATGGCCCCACTAAAGATAAAGATCTAAATTCCATGTCCTTGGGCATTTGGGCTGGAAATTTAGGGGAGACATCTGTGGTTTAAAGGAGAACCATTTGAACCACCCCTGACTTCAAAGGCATGCTTTATTATTACTAGGGGTACTCTCCTTCAGCAAGGCAGAGGTGCATCTGCAGCGGCGTGGGACCAGTCCTGCTGGACCACATGGTGCGCACTGCCAGAGGAATCTGTTGGGTACAGGAGTATAACTGTCTGAGGACTAGATTTGCACACCCTTCCTGTATTGGGGCGTGCCTGAGCTGACTGCCTGCTGCTGTCTTAACCTGAGGTGTGCTCTCCAAGAGCAGACTGGCTGCCCCCTGTTCTCTGCAGAGGTCTCGGGGACATCAAAGAACACCTGCGAGGGATTTACATTGTCTGCGGGTACCATCTAGAGAGCGGTGCCCTCTTCTGCACCTACATCATATGCTGGCTCCACTGGGCAGCAGCAGCGGCGTGAGTGTGGATGAAGTATTGTTTCTGGAAACTGGAGTTATCTGGTGCATGCTGTGCCCCGTTCATAGATCATGACCCTCCAAGGTGGGGGGTGCATCTAGAATTGTTATATACACTGCCTCGTATGGTACAGCTGAACTTGTGTCGAAGTGTGTGACCGGGAAGTCTGGTACGACTAAAGTCATCACGCACCCGACGTTGTGCCTTGAGCTACGGAAACGAAGTTCCTTGTGTGACCGAAAAGTCTGAAACAATTGAAGTCATTGAGCGCCAGACGTTGTGCCTCCCTCCAGAGAGGTGCTGGATTTGTTCCCTTTGGTCGCGTCCGGTGCTGTTCAAGTCATCACACACCAGACTAGTGCCTCCTTCTGAGGTGGTACCACATTGGGGATTGGCTTGGAGTAATTGTGGGGCGGGGGGATGATTACTGACATTGTGCCTCATTTTCGTGGAGTTACAGCACTGAGCATCTTTCACGTGAGTGTAACTGTCTGGTGCAACTCAAGTCTTCCTGAACTGGACGCGGCGCCTCCCTGTAAAGGGGGCGTGGAACTAGTATCTCATTGAGGACAACCAGAATTGTCGAGACCGATTCAAGTCAACTTGCCCAACGGGGCAATCTGTTCTGGAGGTGACCAAACTGGTCACTATTTGGTAATGCTGACTCTCTGGTGGAGCAAAGGCAGTGTTGGCTAATGGGCGGCCCAGTAACTCTTCTCCCTGTGTGTTGCAGACCACTGACTGAACCTCCTAGTGGGAGGCCGACCGTCTCCTTGCTAATTGTTGCCAGATCGGTTGTCTGTCTTCCCCCCGTGGCATCTTTCTGACATAGTTACACCCTTTTTTTTTGTCTGGTGTCAGTGTGTTTAGACTGTAATACACTGTGATCCTGCTAATCAGGACCCCAGTGTCTGTGCTCTCTACTCTAAATTTTGTTGCTGGTAAATGTTTACACCTACAATTGGTATACTAGTGCACCCATGTAAGTCCCTGCTAGGTGATACTTAGGTACCCAGGGCAGTGGTACGCCGGGGTCTCATGGACTGCAACATTTATTAGGACTAGCATGGGAGCCCATGCAAACTGTCTGCAGGCCCGTCACTGCAGCCTGCGTGAAATGGTGCATGCACCTTTCACTGTATAGATAAGGCTTCAGCCTAAGGGCAGTGTGCATGTTCCGTAGTATAAAGGTACCCCTGCATGAGCAGAGGTACCGCTATACATCCCATACCACGTTGTCAGGGCTTTGCAAGTGCGGGAAAGCCATTTTAAGCTATGTAATGGACACTAGTCGACACAAGTGGTCCAACTACATAATGGCTTCTGATTCCAGTGCTCGTTGCATGATCCCATGTACTCTGTTCCTTAGAGGACCCCTCATTTCTGCCTGCACAGCCTTGCAGGGTCTGGCTGCCAGCCTTTGTTGCTGCATACCCCAGACACTACTTTGTTCTGCCCTCCTGTTGATGAGCCTGACTCGCGCAGGGGAAGGCGGAACAAAGTATTGCCTGCAATGGAGAGATGTGACCACCTCTCCCTTTGAAATAGGTGTCTCTGGACTTGGGTGGGGTGGCCTCTGAGCGCCACCAGACTTCTTTGAAGGGCACATTTGCATACTCCAGTATGCACCAGTTCAGGAACCCCAGGTTCCCTCTTAGCGCAAAACCAAACAAAGGACAGGAGAGTGACCACCTCCTCTCCAGCTCCTCCCCTACAGAGATGCACAGAGCTGCCGGGAGGCCAGTTGATTCTGCCATCTTGGAAACAAAGTAGGCAGAGGTCCCTGGGAGCATCTGACTGGTTACGCCTGGTAGATGATGTCCCTGACACCCAACCCACCGCTGATAGGAGTCACTGCAGTGTGTGACAACCCACTTTTAGGGTTACTTTCTGCAACATTGGTGGCTGTGAATACTCCAGTGTCACCATAACTTTATTTGCATCCAAGAAGCAAGATGGAATCTCCCTTGGAGTGAAGGAGTCACACCCCTGCATTCCCAGGCACCTCAAGACAACAAAGACCTGCTGGTGGATCCTGCTGTCGCATGCACATCGAAAGACTCTGCATTACAGGTCAACTTGGAGACGGTGGGCCCTTGCCACAGCCACTGAAACGGAACCCCTGTGCACCGCGACTGTTGCTCTTACCAAGTCTTGTTTACTCTTCCTCCACGAGATCTTGACGTGGGTCTCCTGTTTTGTTGTGCGTCTTCCCTTCAACTACCTTTGCCTACTGCCAGTGGGTCACTCGTGGGGGCTCCTCAGACTGCGGCTGCCTTTCCTTCCCGCTGAAGGCCTTCCCTGACTTCGCTCCAATTGCTGAGCCACTAGAACCTTGCTGGTCCCACAAAACCTACAATCTTCCTGGCAGCTACTATTTGCATTTGCCAAGGCTTTTTGGCAGTCCTACTGGCCAATGCCCCTCCTGCAATCCAATGACCCACATGGGACAGCTCGTGGGCAACTCCAAGGATCTCCTGCATTCCCTGGACTCCAAAGCTGGACTTCTTCCTTCACCGTCCTGCAGGGACTTTACCTCCAAGAGGGTGGGCATTGCCTACCTGCACCACCTGGACATCTGAGTGGTCTGCACGCTGTCCCCACCTTATGCAGGTTCTCCTTGTCCACAATCCATCTTTGGATTCCACCGACCTGGTCTATGGGTCACGACAGCAGCTGGAGAATCCAGGCTTCCATTGACTCTCAGGGTTTCAGATGTCACTTCACCCCTGTGCACCTGGGCTCCCTTGTGTAGGTTCTCCGGTCTTCTGTATATCCACGGGTGGGAGCACTCTCCAACTTTCTTGATGCCAACTGATTTCTTCGGTGTTTACTGGGAAGGGTCCCGAATCCATAAAAATACAACTGAAATGGTCCTCTGGACACCCGACTCGATGATAACCTGGCACCTGTGGGATTTCTCATATTTACCTCCCGGAATTTCTTACATTCGGGGTGCACCTTGAATAAAATGGTTACATCCAAGTTGGTAAACTATAGGTTGGGTCTTGTGCTGATAACGTTTGGCATCGCATGAGGGCGCAGGGAGGGAACGTGTCATTTTCTTGGTTGTACATATTGTTGTTGGTGTTACAGTTGGCCTGAATATTGTGAATGCTATTGTTAAATGTAATTTATGCCCAGATTTCCATGACTCCTGCTGTGTTGACAATGTATATGTTGAATACAGTCTTTAAATACCTTCACTGTGTGTGAAGTCTCATTTGTGCCACTCAGCATGGTTGTGGTGGGGAAGTGCTATGCTATTGCTTTTCACAGTGCCTCTCTGATAAGCCTGGCTGCTCTGCGGCAAGCTCCCAAAGGGTGAGAGCCGGTTATGCAGGGAGTGTAATCACCCACCACTGACAGAAGTGGTGTCTTTCTACCTGTGTGGAGCCTTCCCACAGCCAACCAGGATGTACCACCTCCACCAGGCTCATGTGCATATTTTAGGATATCATTAAGCTTCTCTTGAACAGCTCCATAGTGTTATAACCCTTCTCAGTAATGCAGTGTTTCAGATTGTGCTGGAATGCGGGGAGGTTTATTTCATTTACTACTACCCAACTCGTGTGTTTGGTATTAGCTTGAGTGAGAGCACACTGTAATAATGGAAACTAGTTCCTATAGTGACATGGCATGCTCAAAATGTTTTATAGGGTCAGAGGTGGCACTCCATGAAATGTTTATTATGGAGAGAATTGTTGAGTTACGCAAGAAAGGTTAAGTATTATCATTGTTGGGAGCATTATGGTACGTATGGGATCAAAAGATAGTGGTGTCTGTGCCAAGACTATGCAGAAACTTGTTTCTGAAGAATGAACCAGTTGTGTTCTTCATGCTTACGGCTAGGAGAACTATTTATTTTTGAATTAATGATCCTCTAAAGGGTAAAATAATACTACTTGGGATGCCATTGAGATATTCACATTGGAGTTGTATTCCACACTTCCTCTGATAGCATTTTTTTATTCAGGCTTTAGATTGTGGATCAGTTGGTTCATAATCTGAGAAGTCTGATTGTCAGGTGGTTTTTAGTTTAATAATGCAAGTTCAAATCAATTATGCACAGTCTTTGCTTGGTAGCTTTACTGTTGAGATGCTCTCAATTGTTGTTTTACTGCCTTTTCCATATGGATAGATAATTTAATCCACAGAGTTTTAAGTCTTCTGAATTCAGTGGCTTAGAATTTGCTGCCAGGTGTGTGCAGACGTTTTCCAGGTCTGTAAACTTATGGCTCTCTTCTCTTGATCTCTTTGCAGGGTGTGACGCTTACTGACTTGAAAGAGGCTGAGAAAACTGTAGGCCGATCTGTGGAATCCACTAAGGCCTCAGAAATTAAGAACAGGGATGAAGACCAGAGAGAGCAAGGAGAAAGTGACCAGCTTTCAGAAGGCATGGTGAGTTGCCCACTACTTCAACTTAGCCATGTAACCATGCATTTTATTATTTTCTTGAGCTGTGGCTCTTGAGCTTGGTATTTTGTACTATTTGTGCAGGTGTGTTCCAGCTGAAATGTGTGAATCTCAGATAATGGTTACACAGACCTGATAGCCAGTGTTAAAACTAAATCTTATCCTGACCTGGTGCTTAGTCTAGGGATTCAGTCATATTTAACCATAACATTTTAATTTATCCAGTATTGGATCTTTCATAAATTCACATGCTTGAATCATCCCCGTCGTCTAAGTGGGAGTCTCACTGTACATAAAATAGCAATAATTAACAAATACATTTTTTTCCCATAGGTTATAATGGAAATACCAGTCGCTCATATAGCCTATCCAGGTCCTTTTGTGAAAAGGACCCAAACTTGCCTGCTGGCCAATCAGGCACCAGCACCCTCTAGAACACTCTCCAGAGAAGCTCCTTCCCTCAGATTTTCTACCGCACCTCGTGTGAAGGGAGTCTCCCTGAGCTCTGCTCAGTTTTCTACTTCTTTAGAAGCTTTTTTCTCTCAGAGAACTCAAAAAATGTTGGATTCTTCTAGAAAAGGCCTTTTCTGCCCTTGCAAGACCTGTGGAAAGAAAAGGCTCCATGTGGATGATCCACATAAAGACTGCTTGTATTGCCTCCACCCACAACACCAGGTGAAGGACTGCAAGGTATGTCGTACTTTCTCCACGAAAACCCTCAGAGACCGTGAGGGTAGACTCCTGAAATGGTTACAGGCAAAATCCTGTACTTCAGGTGAGGAGAGTGGGTCAGAAAGGCCACACAAAAGGTCCAAATCTGATGACCTGGGCTAGACACAAAAATCTAGAAAGAGGCAGAAATTACATCATAGAAAAGGCTTACAGACTTCAATTTCCTCTGAGCCATCCTCTCCTCTTCAAAAGGAGCCCTACTGTCTTTCTCCTTCCTCTGAGCCTTCTACATCTAGAAAGGTAACCATTAAGCTAAGTCGAAGACGACACCACAGTTGACGACCGTGATGACGACGGTGTTTACAGCTACCGTCTCCACTACCTCGTCAACGAGATCATCGGCGACGACTACATTGACGTCAACGGGAAGGGCTCCTATTCCCTCTATCAAACCTCAGTCGATGAGGATTCCAGAACGGAGTGCGTTGTTAACAACATCGACTCCGTTGTTGACGACAACATCGTCGCTGATAACACCATCAACGAAAGCCCCGTCGACTTTAACAGCACCAACGACCGCGTCGTCGGCTGTCTCACTGTCGACGAAGACACCGTCGAAGAAGCCGTCGTCGACGACACCATCGTCGTCGAGACCACCATAGACGAGACCACTGTCGTCGACACCATAGTCGACGAGACCGTCGTCGGTGGAAAAATCATCCCTGATTACAGTACCGTCACTGAGGAATGGGATGACTACTTAGCCCCCACTCCTTCTCCACCACCTCCTCCCCCTTCAGATTCTCCACCCAAGGATATAGGTGGTTTCCACAATCTAATGGACAGGGCTGCCGCAAGCTTCCACCTTCCAACATCTGTCTCTCAGTCGGAATGTTTCCTTCATGATTTTAAGGAGCAGTCAAGGAAGTCTGTATGGTCCATTCCCATTATTGACTTTATATGGAGCGAGGGTACAAAGATCATGCGCAACCCAGCAACAGTCCCACCAGGGCCGCAAAAATTGGACAAGAAATACAAAGCAACCCAAGACTCTCTGGCATGTCTCACTGGCCACCTAAAGCCTGAGTCTGTTATTTCGCAAGCGGCTCAAAGGCGTTCAAAGAACCCATCAACACCTAGCTCTATTCCTCCAGACAGAGAAGGAAGGAGATTAGATAATGTGGGCAAAAGATTCTCCTCCATGTCAGCAATCACTGTTAGAGCAGCAAATTCATTGGCAATCCTGGGTCGTTATGACCGGCAAATGTGGTCGGATATGCAGCCTTTCATTGATCTCATCCCTGAAAGCAAGCAAGCAGAGGCACGGAAGATACTCCAAGAAGGTGAGCGTACGTCGGAGGAGATAATCGACTGTGCTGTAGATATAGCCTCCATCGGCTTTCGTCAGCTGGCTGGTGCCGCAGTCTTACACCGCCAAGGTTGGCTCAAGGCCACATCTTTCAGGGCGGAAGTGCAGTCCAGAATCCTCGACATGCCCTACGATGGTGAGTGAATCTCTCTTTGGCAAGCACGTAGATGATGCGCTTCATGCCATCAAGACCGACACAGACACTGCCAAGTCCCTAGGTACCCTACAGTACCAGAAACAGCCCTTTCGGGGTGCTAGAGGAAGAGGGTTTACCTCATTTCGAGGTTCCTTTCACAGGCAGTACCAGCAACCCCAATATAGGCCGTCCTATCAACAACAGTATAGACAACCATTTATGGCTTCTTACGCCAGACAGGTAGGAAAGAGAAGACAAAACCGAGATCAACCCAGAAAGCAGTGATCTTCTCCGGGCACCGGCTATGCTTCCCCAATGTACACACCATGAACAAATAGGAGCAAACATCTCCAACTACATCCAGGAGTGGAAGAAAATAACATCAGACAAATGGGTGCTGGATATAGTGACAAGAGGTCATACCCTGGAATTCATACAAAAACCACTGCATCATCCACCAAGAACATGCAGACCGCTCCAGCTTCATCTGCTTCAGCAGGAAGTATTCCTTATGCTTGCCAAGGGAGCTATAGAAAGAGTTCCAGTTCAGCAAAGAGGTATTGGATTCTACTCCCGTTTCTTCTCGATAAGGAAGAAGTCAGGGGAATGGCTACCGATACTTGATCTCAGGAAACTCAAGTTCCTTCGGAAGCAATCTTTTCGGATGATCACGCTGTCAGATATCCTCCACCTTCTCAATCCTGGAGATTTTATGACATTTGATCTCCAGGATGCTTTTTTCCACATACCAATACATCAGAAACTTCGCAAATATCTCCGCTTCACTGTAGCCGGTGCCCATTATCATTTCAAATTTCTACCATTTGGGCTGAGGTCAGCTCCAAGAATCTTCACAAAATGCCTTGCCAGCAAGGGCTTCCAGGTGTTTCCATACCTGGACGACTGGCTCATAAAAGCTCAGTCTCCACTACTAGCCTCAAAGGCTACAAACGCTTGCTTGAAGTTATTCCGCAGTTTGGGGCTAACAGTAAATCTACAGAAGTAGGTCGCACTTAACCTCATGCAGAAGAGTCTTCCTGGGTGCAGAATTAGACATCATCCAGAACAAAGCATATCTCACTCTGGCACGGCAGCAGAAGCTAACCAATTTAGCTGTCAGAATTTCCACAAAAGAGTTTGTGTCAGTGCGACTGTTCAAGTCGCTTCTGGGCATGATTTCCTCAGCCATCGCCCTAGTTCGACTGGCAAAGCTGAGAATGAGACCGTTTCAAGAAGAACTACAACTCCAATGGACCCAGTCGCAAGGGTCCTTCGACTTAATAACTGTCACACCAAAAATTCGGCAGGTGTTTAAGTGGTGGTCTCAGACCAACCATCTCGCCCAAGGTCCTACGTTTCTAACACCAATGACAGACTTTATCATCACCACAGACGCTTCCTTGGAAGGCTGGGGAGGCCATTTACAAGACATGCGCATTCAGGGAAGATGGTCCAATCTCCAGAAAGGAATGCACATAAACCTGCTGGAACTGAAGGCGATTATCTTATGCTCAAGGCTTTTCTTCCACGCATCGCAGGGTCCTCAGTGTTGGTCAGGACAGACAGCACAACAAGTATGTTTTACATCAACAAGCAGGGAGGAACAAGATCAGTCTCCCTCTCAAGGGAAGCTCAGTCTCTTTGGGAGTGGCTCACACTGCACAATATTCGCCTCAGGGTGGAGCACCTGCCAGGGGTCAACAACGCCCTAGCGGACTCTCAGCAGGACGGACGACAACTGCCATGATTGGGAACTCAACCAGAACATACTCGACGGCATCTTCCGACGATGGGGTCAGCCGATCCTAGACTTGTTTGCCACCAACCTGAACGCCAAATGCCAGTTCTACGCCAATCGATACCCACTGCAAGGAAATCGTGGGGAAGGTCGTGGGGAAATGCTCTTGATTAGATGGTCCGGGATCTTTGCATGCGCTCTCCCAGCCCCCTTCCCCCCCCATCAATCCCGTTGATCCCCAGCTCCTCAGGAAAATGAAGTCCGAATGCTACAAGATCATTCTCATAGCCCCCAGATGGCCCAGACAGTACTGGTACACGGAGATCCTACTCCGGTCCGTGGCCATTCCAGTCCGCCTTCCTTGCAACCACGACCTTCTCACGAAGAATCGGGGTCTAATTCTTCATCCCGATCCAACTTCTCTTCAATTGCATGCTTGGCTCCTGAGTTCAGAGAGTTTCAGGGTATGAACATCGATCAGGAATGCAGACTGATATTATCTAGGGCACGAGCCGAGAGCACAAATAAGACGTACAAACTAAAGTGGAAGAGATTGTGTTTGGTGCTCTCAGAACAATTTCCACCCGTTACAAATTAAGCCTGAACAAATTCTTTCATACCTTCTCTCACTCTCTAAGGCTGGTCTTTGCCATGCATCAGTCAAGATTCACCTAGCAGCTATAGCCTCCTAAAGGCGATCCGCTGAGATGCCCTCAATCGGCTCATTCAGAATCATTAAGCAGTTCATGAAAGGCCTCTTCCGCACTTTCCCTCCGGTGCGGCTACCTCCGCCAGAGTGGCACCTCAATATAGTCCTGTCTCAGCTCATGAAAGCTCCTTTCGACCCTATTCACAGGGCGGGACTCAAGTACATCACGTGGAAAGTGTCAACCCTGCTTGCTCTCACTTTCACCAGGAGAGTCCGTGATATACAGGCTTTTACTACTAAAGAACCTTTTCTGTTTTTTTCTGATGCCTTTGTTATGCTGAAGACCAACCCCCCAGATACATTCCCAAGGTGCCATCTTCATTCCATCTCAATGAGCCCGTGATAATACGAACCTTTTTTCCAAATCCAACTACAATCGCAGAAAAAAACTCTACATTCTTTGGACATCAAACAATGCCTCAAATTTTACCTTCAAAGTACCAAACAAATCAGGAAATCAGATCAACTCTTGGTATCTTATTCTCTTGGACGACAAGGAACAGGGGTCACGAAGGCCACTATAGCCCAGTGGATTTCCTCTACAATTCAGTTCTGTCACACCAAAGCAGAAAAAACATTGACTAGGCGCCCGAGAGCCCACTCCACGAGAGCAGTCTCCACATCGGCTGCATTATTTCAGGGTATTGCCCTGGATAAGATATGTCAAGCTGCGACATGGAAGACTACGCACTCCTTTACGCAGCACTATTGTTTGGAGTCCTAGCAGAGAACTGACTCTCTAGTTGGACAATCTGTTCTACGTCATCTCTTTCATTAAGGTGAGACCTTTTCCTTGGTTATATAGAAACTGTTTGATATGCAAATAGTCCATGATTGCTATGCAATATACTTTGACATGCTTCTATATAAGTATGTATGTGGTTATGTATATATGCCTGTGTGTGTGTGTGTGTGTGTGTGTGTGTGTGTGTGTGTGTGTGTGTGTGTGTGTGTGTATATATATATATATATATATATATATATATATATATATATATATATATATGTTTGATGGCATGTGTAGCTGCAGATACACATGCTGTGCACATCCCGCCATCTGGTGTTGGGCTCGGAGTGTTACAAGTTGTTTTTCTTCGAAGAAGTCTTTTCGAGTCACGAGACCGAGGGACTCCTCCCATTTCGACTCCATTGCGCATGGGCGTCGACTCCATCTTAGATTGTTTTTTTTCCGCCATCGGGTTCGGACGTGTTCATTTTCGCTCCGTGTTTTGGGTCGGAAAGTTAGTTAGAATCTCGGAAAAATCGTCTGTATTGTTTGCGTTCGGTATCGGGTTAGTTACAACAGATCGACACCGACTTTTGAAGAGCTCCGGTGGCCCTTCGGGGTTTTTTCGATTCCCCCGTCGGGGCCTGGTCGGCCCGGCCACGTGTCTCTTCAAGGCTGATGGAACGGACCCCATTCCGCTTCTGCCCAAAATGCCATAACAAGTATCCATATACAGATCAGCATCTGGTCTGTAACTTGTGTTTGTCGCCGGAACGCAAGGAAGATACTTGTGAAGCCTGTCGAGCGTTTCGGTCCAGGAAGACACTAAGAGACCGAAGAGCAAGGAGACTGCAAATGGCGTCGGCAGGACAAGAGCGTTTCGAGGAGGAGGAAGAAACATTCTCCATCCAGGAATCGGACTCGGATGAGATCGATCCCGAAGAAACGCCGAAAACCGTGAGTAAGACGTCGAAACACACAACTCCCGAAAAAACCACTAAAGCCCAGGGGACGCCACCGCCAACAGGCCATGGCTTAACCCGAAAAATAGGTGACCGATCATCGGCACCGAAAAAGGGCACGCTGGGGGCGAAGTCATTCGACTCCGGTCGAGATACCGCCACACAGCAATCTCGGGCTCGAGATAGTGGCTCCGAGCAGGTTCGGCACCGAGAGACCACGACGCCGAAAGTAAAGAAGGTTTCGTCGGAACCGAAAAAAACAGCCGAAAAGGTTTCGATACCGAAACATTCGGCCTCGGAACCGAAAACAAGTTCCTACACTGAGGAACAAGGACTGTCCACACAAATGAAGGCACATAGATTTGGACAGGAATTGGAAACAATAGAGCCAGACTTTACACAAAGAAGGCTCCATATCCAAAAAGAAACAGGGAAGATCAGTACTCTCCCTCCGATTAAAATGAAACGCAAACTTGCCTTTCAGGAAAAAGACAAGCAGCCACAGGCAAAGGTGGCTAAACAAGTAACCCCGCCACCATCTCCACAATGCTCTCCGCAACCATCACCGGTAGCCACTCCACCAATGATGCAATCCCCAACTCATACAGGAATGAGTCAAGATGACCCTGACGCACGGGACCTTTATGACGCACCAGTGTCAGATAATAGTCCTGAATGTTATCCAGCTAGACCGTCGCCACCAGAGGATAGTACAGCCTACGCACAGCTGGTGTTGAGAGCAGCGGCATTTCATAATGTCAGCCTGCATGCTGAGCCCATTGAAGACGACTTTCTTTTTAACACACTGTCGTCCACACACAGCCAGTATCAAAGTCTTCCTATGCTACCCGGAATGCTAAAACGCTCCAAACAAGTGTTTGAAGAGCCTGTAAAAGGAAGGGCCATTACTCCAAGAGTGGAGAAAAAATATAAACCGCCACAAACAGACCCCGTGTACATCACACAATAGCTAACACCGGACTCGGTTGTAGTAGGGGCAGTGCGCAAAAGAGCGAACTCACATACTTCAGGAGATGCACCACCTCCAGATAAAGAAAGTAGAAAATTCAACGCAGCAGGCAAGAGGGTGGCGGCACAGGCAGCAAACCAGTGGCGTATTGCCAATTCACAGGCTTTGTTGGCCAGATACGATAGGGCCCATTGGGACGAAATGCAACACTTTATAGAACATTTGCCCAAGGAGTTCCGAAAGAGAGCGCAGCAGGTAGTAGAAGGACAGAGTATCTCCAACAATCAGATACGGTCAGCAATGGATGCTGCAGACACAGCTGCTAGAACTGTCAACACAGCAGTAACAATAAGGAGACATGCATGGCTGCGTACATCAGGATTTAAACCAGAAATACAGCAAGCTGTGCTGAATATGCCATTCAACGGACAGCAGTTGTTTGGGCCGGAGGTGGACACTGCGATCGAAAAACTTAAAAAAGACACTGACACAGCCAAAGCCATGGGCGCACTCTACTCCCCACAGGGCAGAGGCACATTTCAAAAAACACAGTTTAGAGGGGGGTTTCGAGGACAAAGCACAGAACCCACAACCTCACAAACAAGACCCACTTACCAGAGCCAGTATCAGCGGGGAAGTTTTAGGGGACAATATAAAGGGGGACAATTCCAAAAGAATAGAGGAAAGTTCCAAAGTCCCAAAACTCCTCAAAACAAGCAGTGACTTCCAAGTCGCACATCCCCAACACAACATCTGTGGGGGGAGACTAACCAAATTTTACAAACATTGGGAGGAAATAACAACAGACACTTGGGTCCTAGCAATTATCCAGCATGGTTATTGCATAGAATTTCTCAAATTCCCTCCAAACGTCCCACCGAAAACACACAATATGTCAAAACAAAATATAGATCTTCTAGGACTAGAAGTTCAGGCATTGCTACTAAAAGAAGCAATAGAATTAGTACAAAAACACCAGAAAGGAACAGGAGTTTACTCTCTGTACTTTCTCATACCCAAAAAAGACAAGAGTCTGAGACCTATATTAGATCTCCGAACATTAAATACCTACATCAAATCAGATCACTTTCACAAGGTGACATTACAAGACGTAATCCCACTACTCAAACAACAAGACTACATGACAACACTAGACCTAAAGGATGCATATTTCCATATACCGATACATCCTTCACACAGAAAGTACTTAAGGTTTGTATTCCAAGGGATACATTACCAATTCAAGGTGTTGCCATTCGGAATCACAACTGCGCCAAGAGTTTTTACAAAGTGCTTGGCAGTCATAGCTGCACATATCAGAAGGCAGCAAATGCATGCGTTCAAGTACCTAGACGATTGGTTAATCAAAACCAACACGCTAGAAAAGTGTTCACAACACACAAAGTATGTCATCGAAACCCTCCACAAACTAGGTTTCTCAATCAACTACACAGTCACACCTTATGCCGTGTCAAACACAGCAATACTTAGGGGCGACAATCAACACAGCAAAAGGGATTGCCACTCCAAGTCCACAAAGGGTTCAGGCATTTCACAATGTAATACAGGCCATGTATCCAAAACAAAAAATACAAGTCAAGATGGTAATGAAACTCCTAGGCATGATGTCCTCATGCATAGCCATTGTCCCAAACGCAAGGTTGCACATGCGGCCCTTACAACAGTGCCTAGCATCACAGTGGTCACAGGCACAGGGTCAACTTCTAGATCTGGTGTTGGTAGACCGCCAAACATACAACTCGCTTCAATGGTGGAACAGTATAAATTTAAACAAAGGGTGGCCTTTCCAAGACCCACTGCCACAATATGTAATAACGACAGATGCCTCCATGATAGGGTGGGGAGCACACCTCAATCAATACAGCATCCAAGGACAATGGGACACTCACCAAAAACAGTTTCACATAAATCACTTAGAACTATTGGCAGTATTTCTAGCGCTGAAGGCATTTCAACCCATAATAAGCCACAAACACATTCTTGTCAAAACAGACAACATGACAACGATGTATTACCTAAACAAACAAGGAGGGACACACTCAACACAGTTGTGTCTCCTGGCACAGAGAATATGGCACTGGGCGATTCACAACCACAACCACATTTGCCTAATAGCACAATTTATTCCAGGAATTCAGAATCAGTTAGCAGACAATCTCTCTCGGGATCACCAACAGATCCACGAATGGGAGATTCACCCCCAAATACTAAATACTTACTTCCAGAGTTGGGGAACACCACAAATAGATCTATTTGCAACAAAGGAAAACGCAAAATGCCAAAACTTCGCATCCAGGTACCCACAAGATCAGTCTCAGGGCAATGCGTTATGGATGATTTGGTCAGGGATATTTGCTTACGCTTTTCCCCCTCTCCCACTCCTTCCATATCTAGTAAACAAGTTGAGTCAAAAAAAACTCAAACTCATACTAATAGCGCCAACATGGGCAAGACAACCTTGGTACACAACACTACTAGACCTTTCAGTAGTGCCTCATGTCAAACTACCAAACATACCAGATCTGTTAACGCAACACAAACAGATCAGACACCCAAATCCAGCATCGCTGAATCTAGCAATCTGGCTCCTGAAGTCCTAGAGTTCGGACACTTAGACCTTACACATGAATGTATGGAGGTCATAAAACAAGCTAGGAAACCTACCACTAGACATTGCTATGCAAATAAGTGGAAAAGATTTGTTTATTACTGCCATAATAATCAAATTCAACCACTACATGAATCCGCAAAAAACATTGTAAGCTACTTATTACACTTACAAAAATCAAAGCTAGCTTTTTCCTCCATTAAAATACATCTCACAGCAATATCTGCCTATCTGCAGATTACACATTCAACATCACACTTTAGAATCCCAGTCATCAAAGCATTTATGGAGGGTCTAAAGAGAATCATACCCCCGAGAACACCACCGGTTCCCTCATGGAACCTCAATATTGTATTAACACGACTCATGGGTCCACCATTTGAGCCAAGGCACTCTTGTGAGATGCAATACTTAACCTGGAAAGTAGCCTTCCTAATAGCTATCACATCTCTTAGAAAGGTAAGTGAAATACAAGCATTTACTATACAAGAACCCTTTATACAAATACACAAACATAATGTGGTTCTACGCACAAATCCCAAATTTTTACCAAAAGTTATATCACTGTTCCACCTAAACCAAACAATGGAACTCCCAGTCTTTTTTCCACAACCAGACTCGGTAGCCGAAAGAGCATTACATACATTAGACATCAAAAGGGCACTAATGTATTATACTGATAGGACAAAACAATTTTGCAAGACAAAACAATTGTTTGTAGCCTTCCAAAAACCTCATGCAGGAAATCCAATATCCAAACAAGCCATTGCCAGGTGGATAGTGAAATGTATTCAAACTTGCTATGTTAAAGCAGAGAGGCCTGCCTATTACGCCAAAGGCACACTCCATTAGAAAGAAAGGCAGCCACATGGTCTACGCCTCATACATTCACTAAACATTACTGTGTAGATGTGTTAACAACACAAGCCACAGTAGGACAGGCAGTATTACGAACATTATTTCAAACAACTTCAACTCCTACAGGCTAAACCACCGCTTTTGGAGAGAACTGCTTACTAGTCTATGCATAGCAGCTACACATGCCATCGAACGGAAAATGTCACTTACCCAGTGTACATCTGTTCGTGGCATGAGACGCTGCAGATTCACATGCGCCCTCCCGCCTCCCCGGGAGCCTGTATCAGTTATAAGTACATTTGTAAATATATATAACTTTGACACGTTATGTACATACATACTTACTCCATTGCATGGGCACCTTTACTATATACACAACTCCTACCTCACCCTCTGCGGGAAAAACAATCTAAAATGGAGTCGATGCCCATGCGCAATGGAGCCGAAAGGGGAGGAGTCCCTCGATCTCGTGACTCGAAAAGACTTCTTCGAAGAAAAACACCTTGTAACACTCGGAGCCCAACACTAGATGGCAGGATAATGCACAGCATGTGAATCTGAAGCGTCTCATGCCACGAACAGATGTACACTGGGTAAGTGACATTTTCCATATATAGCACTGGGGACCTGGTTAGCAGGAACTTGGCGCACTTTCAATAAGAAATCACATCAGATACCAGGCAGAAAGTGGGGGCTAATGATTCCACAAAGGGTACTTTCCTACAGGACCCCTCCAAAACGAAAGAGGATGAAACTAACCTTTTGCTAAGAGGATCTTCATTTTCTAAGTGGAAGAACCTGGAAAGGCCATCTGCATTTGCATGGTCAGTCCCAGGTCTATGTTCCACTGAAAAGTCAATTTCCTGTAGGGAGATGGACCACCTTAACAGTTTGGGGTTTTCGCCATTCATCTACAGTACCCATCTGAGCCCTGTGGCCTGTTTGAACAAGAAATTGAGAGCCAAACAAGTATGATCTCCGCTTCTTCAGGAGCAAACCACAGCAAAGGCTTACCTCTCAATGACACTCCCAACCTGCTTTCTGGGGATAACCTCTAAGTAAAGCAACAGGTTAGTCATGGCCACCATCATTGATTTGGGATAGGATTGCTCCTATCCCATGTTCAGGGGCATCTGTCTGCACTATGGACTACTTGGTGTAATCAGGAGCTTTAGAACAGGTGCTGAGCAAATTGCTTTTTTCAGGGAGTCAAAGGCCTTTTGATAGCTCACTACCCCGTTTGCGTTTCTGGGCATCTTTTTGGAGGTTGGTTCTGAAAAAGGTGCCACAACGGTGCAATATCCTTTCACAAACCTCCTGTAATACCCAGTCAAGCCAAGGAATGCCCTGACTTGGGTCTGCATTGTTGGAATTACCCAGTCCAGAATGGTATGGTTCTTGGGTTTTAGTGGTTGAACATGGCCTCCACCTACAAGGTGACCCAAGTATATAGCATGCCCTGAAATGTCTGGCACTTGGTTGCCTTGAATGTGAGGCCTGCACTTTTCAGAGCCTCTTGAATCTTTCCAAGGTGGATGAGGTGATTCTTCCAGGTAGAGCTAAAGCCAGCAATATCATCAAGATATGCGGCACTATGTTTTCTTAGCCAACCGAGACTTAGTTCACCTTAATTGGAAGGTGGCAGGGGCGTTCTTTGGTCCAAAAGGCATAACCGAAAACTGATAATGCCCATCAGGAGTGGAGAATGCTGATTTCCTTTTTGCCGCATGGGTCAGACCTATCTGCCAGTACCCTGTTGTTAGATCAAAATTACTGAGAGATTTGGCTGCCCTTAACCCGTCAATCAGTTCATCTGCCCTAGGAATTGGGTGTGCATCTATTTTGGTCTCATCATTGAAGCCTCTACAGTCCACAGAAATCCTAATTTTTCTTTTTCCACCCTGGGAATGAAGCTTGGGGACTAAGACAACTGGGATGGCCCAGGGGCTCATGGGGTGCGCAATGACTCCCAATTTCAGCATCTTGCTTACTTCAGCTTTGATGCTCTCTTTGACATGATCAGACTGTAGATGTTTGACAGGTAAGCTGCCCCCAGTGTCAACATGCGCACGCCAGGTAGTGTGAGCAGGGTTCAAAGAGAAGAGCTCAGCATACTGATGCAAGACTTGCTTGCAGTCAATCTGCTGTTGGTCAGCGAGGGTGTCTGGAAAAAAAAACACTCCTTCAACTGAGCCATCTTTGGGGTTGCTGGAGAGGAGATCAGGGAGAGATTCACGCTCTGCTTCCTCTACCTCATCAGTGAATATAAGCATGGTCATCTCAGCCCTGTTGTGATAGGGATTAAGGGGATTGACATGGATCACCCTTTTGTGGTTCCTGCTAGAGCCAAAGTACCCCTGGTAAGTAACTTCACCATTTCTGTGTAGGATAAGGTCCATTCCATTTGTCTTGAAGGGCCATAGGCTCCAAAACCTGCACATTCTGCCCTAGTTGGAACTCCACTAAGGCAACCTTTTGGTCATACCAGAGCTTCTGGAGCTCTTTGCTGGCCTCAATGTTAAGATGCTTTTTCCATGTACTCAGCGGTTCTGGAGAGAAGGTCAAGTACAAAGTCCACAAAATTCTGTTTAAGTTCTCTGCGAGGTCTATCCCATCCTTTCGTCATAGGACTAAGTGGTCCCCTTACAGGATGCCCAAACATAAGTTCAAAGGGAGGGGGGCCTATTCCCTTCTGTTACACGTCCCTGTAAGCCGAAAGCAGGCATGGAAGTAAGACATCCCATCTCCCGAGTTTTTGAGGGAGTCCACCAATCATACCTTTCAATGTCTTGTTGAATATCTCAAGAAGACCATTGGTTTTTGGATGATATGGGGTGGTGAGGTTGTTGGTCACTCAATATTCAGCCCAGCTATGTTTCGGGTAGCCAGACATTAAGTTTGTACCTCTGTCTGACTCACCTCCTTTGGAAAGCCCGCCTTGCTAAAGATACCAATGTGGGCCCTAGCTACTGCAGGGACATTTGTAGTCTTCAGAGGAATTGCTTCAGGATACCTGGTTGTATGATCCACTAAAGCTAGTATAAGTCTGTTCTCTGATGCAGTTGGGGGGTCAAGCGGACCCAAAATGTCAATCTCTACCCTTTCAAAGGGACCCCCAATGACTGCAAGTTGGATTAGGGGGGGGGGGGGGGTGGCTTTGGGTTGGCCATCTGTCTTGCCACTAGCTTGACAGGTGGCACTTGAGTTACAAAACTCCTTCACTTTCTGGGACTTACCTGGCCAGTTGAAGTGGTTTACCAACATAGTCCATGTTTTTGCTTGGCACAATGCCCAGCTAGTGGGATATCATAGGCCAAAGTGAGGAGAAACTCTCTAAACTGATGAGGCACTATCACTGTTCTAGTGGCACCAGGTCTGGTGATCCAGTGAAAAAGAGTACCTTCTCTAAATAGGCGACTGAGGTGTCAATTTTCCTGATTAGCACCTTGCTGTCTCAGGCCTTCAAGAGTGGGACAGGTAATCTGCCCCTAGCACAGATCTTCCCTAAAGGGTCACTCTGGCACCAAGAGCTCTGCCGTGTAAGGTTCAAGGCCTAAGCTCCTGGGGCTCAGTAACTTTTGGGGCTGACAGGTCTTCTCCCTGAGGAGAGGGGCCCTGATCTGGCGTCTTATTGGAAGTGGCCTTCCAAGACTTTTTGCCTTTCCTCTTGGTAGCTTGGGCCATTATTCCTAACTCCAATTCTTTTTCACCGTTTTTTATGGAAACCCATTCAGGTATACCCAGCATGGCTACATGGGTTTTATTTTCAACCTTAGCCCATGCTGAGGACTTAAGATCATTGCCTAGCAGACATTGTACAGGGATTGCAGGAAATACTGCTATCTTCTTCTGGCCAGTAACCCCTCACCATTCTAAGAATACCATTGAATGCACCTTAGCCTGATTATCCGCATTGAACACTGTATATGTCTCACCAGTCAAGTATTGATCAGAGGACACCAGTTGCTACAGATTACTGGGCCAGACAGCTAGAGCAGCTACATCTGAGACTAGTTGCCTCATTAGGCTAACTGACATGGTTAGGGCCTACCTGCAGTCTGGTCTGGAGACTTCCCACCCCATATACTGCAGGTACACTAGAGGCATTATTTTTGTGGGGAGAGGTACGGTCTCCAATTCAGTGTTAGTCTTGCAATCCTGACACCAAGCCTTTTACCCATCCTTGGATTGGAAAGTCTTGGGGCCCAGCCTCCTGTGCAGGTTTTTGGGGGTCTTTAGAAGACTCTGCTTTTATCCCTGTTCTCTGGTTACCATCTTTCCTTGGGGGCCCGGGGGGCTTTTGTCTTCATTTTTGTTCTCCCCCACCAGTGGTAGTTTTGGTCACCCTAGTCTTAACCCAGTGGTCTGCCTCTTGAAGAGAAAGTGGACCTAGGTCTACCAGTTACTGACCGCAATTACTCAACAGATCTAATAATTTACTGCGTCCTTCTCCGTATTTATAATGTGCATACTGACTAGTTTCCCATTTATTCCTTTCCTGCCTTTCTAAAAAACACTCCAAGTTCAGACATGCTTTTTCATATTGCCGCTCGAGTATCTTTAATTGACCCTTATTCTCAGTTTTCTGTGCACTCTGTATGGACTCCTGCAAGGTTGCCATTATGGTTTCAATGTTACATAACTTCGCTCTTTCCTCACTCCGCCTGTAAGCAGCCAAACTAATCAGTCTGCCCCTTATATAGGCTTTGTATGCATCCCATATTATTTGCAAGCTGGCTGAACCCTGATTCAACTCAAAGAATGCTCTTGTATCTTTTCTTAATGTCTCAATTACCAAATCAATAAGTCGTGCATTATTATTGGATGAACACCAAAACCTAGGAACTTGCATCGTAAAAGAAAGATACAATTTCACATCAGCATGATCTGAGAGATATGCCGGGGCATGAGCTACGTATGAAGCGTTCCCAAGCAGGCTATTTTGTAGTAAAAAGTAATATATTCTAGACTTGATCGCTCAAAGAAATACATTTCTTCAATAAGGTCAGAGGTTACTGGGCAGATCTGTGTAGAGAGGACAGAAATAGAAGCTGCTTTCATTTCCTTCTTTCAAACTTTGTATTCGGATGAGCTTTGGAATTCTGAGGAGCAGATTAGGAACTTCCTGACTGATGTGAGATTGCCTGTCTTGGAGAAGTCAGCACGACATTTATTAGAAGGAGAGCTAACTGAGATGGAACTAATTGAAGTTTTTAAGGGATTGAGGAAAGGGAAGGCATCTGGTCCAGATAACCTCCCGAACGAGCTGTACTTGGTACTAAGGGAAGAATTAATCCAGTTTTTACTGAAATTGTTTAACCATATGCTTCTGGAAGGGGCGCATGCCCCGAGATCTTGGGCTGAAGCTGTAATTTGTTTGATCTTGAAATCCCGTTAGAATCCAATACAATGTTCTTCTTACCGGCCTATTTCGCTACTTAATTCAGATTATAAGATTTACACAAGCTTCTTATCTAAAAGGTTGGGTAAAGTCATCTCTGGTCTGGTACATCCAGATCAGAAGGGATTTATTAAAGGTAGGCAGCTACAGAAATTAGTGCATGATTTGCTGGCTGCAACGGACCTGGCCTTAGAGGAGAAGCTCCCTCTGGCAGTAATAACTTTTGACGCGGCCAAGGCATTTGATCAGGTGATTTGGTTATTTCTGCAGGTTAAAATGGAGTTATTTGGATTAGGGAGCACTTTTATTAGAGCAGCAAAGAGCTATATAGGTCACCAACAGCGAGAATTTTGATTAATGATGTGCTGTCCCAGGAAGTAGGCATTGGTAGAGGAACACGTCAGGGATGTCCTTTATCCCCTTTACTATTTGATTTATATATTGAGCCTCTTGCGATATTGCTTAGAAATAACGGGGAAATTCTCTCCTTTCAGAGTAAGGGATGGGAAAAGAAAGTTGCATTGTATGCAGATGACTTGATGATTTATACTAGAGATCTTTCTTTTTCACTTCCCTTTATAAACTCGGTGATAGAAGGTTTTGGCGGAATGTTGGGGTATAATTTTAATGCTAAAAAGACAGAGATTATGTGTTGGAACATGTTGTATGAATCCCTGTTAGTTAAACAGGAGATCAGATACTTATGAGTTCAGATTACGAAAGATCTGGGTGAGGTAGCAAGGGTAAATTTTGAGAGTGCGCATTTGGAGACTAAAACTTCTTAGAGCATGGGCGACTTTCCCTCTCTCCTTAATAGGTAGATCTAATATTTTGAAGATGACCATTTTTCCAAAATTTACGTTTTTATTTAATACTATCCCTTTGGAATTCAAGGCTAAGTGGTTTACAAAATTGCAGGGAGATTTGTTTACGTTGGTTTGGGCACATAAGGGAATAAGGATATCTTAGAAGAAGCTGTGTAAGGAGGGGGGGGGGAGGATAGCAGCACCAGATCTTTATAAGTATTATCTGGCTTTTCAATTTAAGAATAGTAGAATTCTTTTAAGTAAAAAGTCTGAGTCTACTCCATTGTGGAAAGCTTTGACAGCACATGCGGAGGAAGGGGGGCGAGTTTTTTTTTGTATAAATTTGGTCATCCTAGGTTTTTCAAAAAAGTTACTTAAGATCCACGGCAGGCCTGCAAGGTTTGGGTACAGATCAGTAACATATTAAGGGTAGCCTATTATTCTGGATTAGCCACAATTTGGGATTCACCAGGTACTCCGGTATCTTCTTGATAAGTTATCTACCCCGCTGAAAGTGAGTGGGGTACTATTGTGGGGACAGATCATAGAGGATGTGGAGTTGATTCCTTGGACCACATTTTTGGAGCAAGGGGGGTGTGGGGGGCCCGTTTCTAAATGTAAATATCAGTTGGGTAGCTGGATTAAATCGTTACTAGTAGGGGAAATTGGTAGATCCAGATGGGAGGAGAAATTAACTCGGAGACCTTTACTTAAGGAAATCGCGTTTTGGTATCAAGCCTTGTTGCAGGCAGCTGAGGAGGATCTCCCCCCCCCCCCCCCCCCCCTCCCGCTCCAGAAGTGGGAGGGAGGTGTTTCCAACCATTGATATAATATCGTTGTGGCAAAAGTCATGTTCAAATCTTTGGTTCAGTGTTAAATCAGCGGCGATGAGGAGGAACCATCTGTTCACTTTGCATAGAGTATATTGGGCTCCAGCTAGGGTGTCCCGCATAGGGAAAACTCAGAAAAACTGTCCACGATGTGATGATCCAAATGCGGGTGATATCCATATGTTTTGGAACTGCTCCAGGTTGGGAAATTTCTGGGAAGCCATTCAGAAAGTTTTAAACAAGATATTTGGTGAAGGAATAACATTGAATCCTCTTTTGGTCCTATTTGGGGTTTGTGATTTGAAAGCCCAATCACACCAATGTCTTCTGTTTGTATTGATGCTTATTGCCAGGTGGCAAATCTGCTATAAATGGGTATGCTCATCACCTCCCACAGCGCAGGAGTGGCAAAGATCCGTAGATCAATTGTATAATTTGGACAGAGCCGGGCCTATTAGTAAAAGGGACACTATCTGGGTGGGATGGGAAAATGTTTGTAAAATTTTCACTTGATCGGTGGTATTTAGCATCAGTTATGAAGTCCGATGATTATATCTGGTCCCCCTTTCCATGTACTTCCGTGTATTGTCGTGCTTTGGCACCAAGCGGATAGCCGGTAAGAGCTTGCCAAGGATGCAGGGGGATCCACGGAAGAGAGTGGCAGGTGGAGTGGCCCGTTGATATTGTGAAGTTATACACCTGAGGGTTAACGAGTAGTGGATTCTTCCTTTATTGGCACGGATTAGCGAGATGAGGACAAAAAATAAATAAATTACTCAACAGATGCTCTTTCATAAATAAATTGTAAAGCCCATCATAATCATGCACATTGTTACCTTTTAACCAACCACCTAGTGTTGTCACTGAAACATCAATCAAATCTACACAGGACTGAGTCTGGGTTTTTCTAGTCTCTCTGAACCTGATTCTGTACTCTTCAGGAGTGAGCCCAAATCCCTCAAACAGGGTGTCCTTCATGAGGTCATAGGACCTAGCATCTGCCTCATTAAGTGTCCGAAGTCTAGCCCTGCGCTTGCCTGGGAATATTTCCCAAAGGAAAGAGTCCCAGAGTTGTTTGCTAAGCTCTCTGGAAACACAGGCCCTCTCAAAGGCTGGGAACCACTTTGATATCGTTACCATCCTCTTCTTTGGGCACAATCCATTTGGAGATTTTAGAGTCAGAGTTCACTACTCTGTCCCTAGGTATAAAGTTGGTGCCACCATTCATGGGTGCTTAACCCATTTCTACGCTTTCTCTTTCTATGGCCAGTGTCCTGTCCTCCAGGGCAATTCTTCAAGTCACTCTTTCTAAAAAAAAAAAAAATCTCTTCTTCAGAGAGTTCTTCACTGGTCCGTGAGGAACCTGAGCCATCCTCACTAGAGGGAGGTGCTCTAGACACCTTGGGTTGTCTGCGAGGTGCAGGTTCCTCTTTCAAGTGGTGGAGGGTCCAGATCCTCCTCCTCCTCACTCACTCTGCCATGAACCTCGGGGTCAGTGGCCCCATCAGTAGGATGGGTCTGCTCATGCTCTGCCAACAGCTTCTGGAGCTTTTCAGTGGTAGAGTTTGAGCCAGTTTTGATTTCGTACCCTTTGCAGAGAGTCCTTAACTGCTTATGAGAATGCTGTAGGTAAGGAGAAAGGATGAGCTCCTGTATGAAAGAGCCCCTTTTTGCGAGGTAAACTACCCCCCCACCCCCACCCCCCCAAAAAAAAGGAAATAACTGATGCCAGTGTTGGATTTATTGTAAAAAGCACCCAGACAGCATCTTAGAGATACCCCCTGCATTTTAGCCAAAACTCTAGTGCAGGACTGACCAGTCTGTCCCAGCCTGCCACTCCAACACATTTCTGACCTCATGGGGTGAGACCCTTTGTGCTGTCTGTAGGAGGCTGGACTGGCTTGTAGTGAGTACCAAGGGGTACTTACACCTTGCACCAGGCCCAGTTATCCCTTATTAGTGTATAGGGTGTCTAGCAGCTTAGGCTGATAGATAATGGTAGCTTAGCAGAGCAGCTTAGGCTGAACTAGGAGACGAGTGAAGCTCCTACAGTACCACTAGTGTCATATGCACAATATCATAAGAAAACACAATACACAGATATACTAAAAATAAAGGTACTTTATTTTTATGACAATATGCCAAAGTATCTCAGTGAGTACCCTCAGTATGAGGATAGCAAATATACACAAGATATATGTACACAATACCAAAATATGCAGTAATAGTATTAGAAAACAGTGCAAACAATGTATAGTTACAATAGGATGCAATGGGGACACATAGGGATAGGGGCAACACAAACCATATACTCCAAAAGTGGAATGCGAACCACGAATGGACCCCAAACCTATGTGACCTCTGGGACTGTAAGAAAACAGTTAGGGTTAGAAAAATGGCCCACCCCAAGACCCTGAAAAGTGAGTGCAAAGTGCACTAAAGTTCCCCAAAGGACAAAGAAGTCGTGATAGGGGAATTCTGCAGGAAAGACCCAAACCAGCAATGCAACAACGATGGATTTCCAGTCGAGGGTACCTGTGGAACAAGGGGACCAAGTCCAAAAGTCACAAGCAAGTCGGAGATGGGCAGATGCCCAGGAAATGCCAGCTGTGGATGCAAAGAAGCTGCTACTGGACAGTAGAAGCTGAAGGTTCTGCAGGAATGACAAGGGCTGGAGACTTCCCCTTTGGAGGATGGATCCCCCATGCCGTGGAGAGTCGTGCAGAAGTGTTTTCCTGAAGAAAGACCGCCACCAAGCCTTGCTAGCTGCAAATCGTGCTGTTAGGGTTTTTGGATGCTGCTGTGGCCCAGGAGGGACCAGGATGTCGCCAATTGCGTCTGGGGACAGAGGGGATGTCGAGCAAGACAAGGAGCCCTCTCAGAAGCAGGCAGCACCCGCAGAAGTGCCGGAACAGGCACTACGAAGTAGAGTGAAACGGTGCTCACCCGAAGTTGCACAAAGGAGTCCCATGCCGCCGGAGGACAACTTAGGAGGTCGTGCAATGCAGGTTAGAGTGCCGTGGACCCAGGATGGACTGCGCACAAAGGATTTCCGCCGGAAGTGCACGGAGGCCGGAGTAGCTGCAAAAGTCGCGGTTCCCAGCAATGCAGTCTGGCGTGGGGAGGCAGGGACTTACCTCCACCAAACTTGGACTGAAGAGTCACTGGACTGTGGGAGTCACTTGGACAGAGTTGCTGGATTCAAGGGACCTCGCTCGTCGTGCTGAGAGGAGACCCAGGGTACCAGTGATGCAGTTCTTTGGTGCCTGCGGTTGAAGGGGGACGATTCCGTCGACCCACGGGAGATTTCTTCGGAGCTTCTAGTGCAGAGAGGAGGCAGACTACCCCCACAGCATGCACCACCAGGAAAACAGTTGAGAAGGCGGCAGGATCAGCGTTACAGAGTTGCGGTAGTCGTCTTCGCTACTTTGTTGCAGTTTTGCAGGCTTCCAGCGCGGTCAGCAGTCGATTCCTTGGCAGAAGGTGAAGAGAGAGATGCAGAGGAACTCGGATGAGCTCTTGCATTCGTTATCTAAGGAAATCCCCAAAGCAGAGACCCTAAATAGCCAGAAAAGAGGGTTTTGCTACTTAGGAGAGAAGATAGGCTCCTTCAGGTGTTACTAGCCTATCAGAAGGAGTCTCTGACGTCACCTGCTGGCCCTGGCCACTCCGAGCAGTCCAGTGTACCAGCAGCACCTCTGTTTCCAAGATGGCAGAGGTCTGGAGCACACTGGAGGAGCTCTGGGCACCTCCCAGGGGAGGTGCAGGTCAGGGGAGTGGTCACTTCCCTTTCCTGTGTCCAGTTCTGCGCCAGAGCAGGGCTGAGGGGTCCCTGAACCGGTGTATACTGGCTTATGCAGAAATGGGCACCATCTGTGCCCATGAAAGCATTTCCAGAGGCTGGGGGAGGCTACTCCTCCCCAGCCCTAACACCATTTTCCAAAGGGAGAGGGTGTAACACCCTCTCTCTGAGGAAGTCCTTTGTTCTGCCTTCCTGGGCCAAGCCTGGCTGGACCCCAGGAGGGCAGAAACCTGTCTGAGGGGTTGGCAGCATCAGCTGCAGTGAAACCCCGGGAAAGGCAGTTTGGCAGTACCCAGGTCTGAGCTACAGACCTGTGGGATCATGGGATTGTGCCAACTATGCCAGGATGGCATAGAGGGGGCAATTCCATGATCATAGACATGTTACATGGCCATATTCGGAGTTACCATTGTGAAGCTACACATAGGTAGTGACCTATGTGTAGTGCACACGTGTAATGGTGTCCCCGCACTCACAAAGTCCGGGGAATTTGCCCTGAACAATGTGGGGGCACCTTGGCTAGTGCCAGGGTGCCCACACACTAAGCAACTTAACACCCAACCTTTACCAGGTAAAGGTTAGACATATAGGTGACTTATAAATTACTTAAGTGCAGTGTAAAATGGCTGTGAAATAACGTGGACGTTATTTCACTCAGGCTGCAGTGGCAGGCCTGTGTAAGAATTGTCAGAGCTCCCTATGGATGGCAAAAGAAATGCTGCAGCCCATAGGGATCTTCTGGAACCCCAATACCCTGGGTACCTCAGTACCATATACTAGGGAATTATAAGGGTGTTCCAGTAAGCCAATGTAAATTGGTCAAATTGGTCACTAGCCTGTTAGTGACAATTTGAAAGAAATGAGAGAGCATAACCACTGAGGTTCTGGATAGCAGAGCCTCAGTGAGACAGTCATAACACAGGTAACACATTCAGGCACACTTATGAGCACTGGGGCCCTGGCTGGCAGGGTCCCAGTGACACATACAACTAAAACAACATATATACAGTGAAAAATGGGGGTAACATGCCAGGCAAGATGGTACTTTCCTACACTGTCTGAGGCCAGAAACTAAGACAGCCTCCGGTGGAGGTGCTTCACGCCTCTCTGTAGGAACTGTAACACTTGGTGGTGAGCCTTAAAGGCTCAAACCTTATTATTATGGTATAATATGGGGGAAACTGTAGATGAAGTCGCAGAATACCATCACAAAGGAGCTTTACGGAAATATGTCAAAAACAATGTACTGCTCATTACCTGTTTGGATGCCCAAAGTTACTGAAGCAATGCTATATCGTAGTAATTGACTGAAAATAACTCTCCTCCGCAGTAATTGTTGTTGTTGAGATGCAATTAAGAACCTGACCAAAAAATCCAAAACAAATATTTGTAAAAAATATATTCCATAATTTACTACATTGATGTGGCCAAATCATTCTGTAGGTCAGACCACCTTTTTGTCCCCTTTGCAAAACCTCACAAAGTTGAGCCGATCTCCTAGACTAGCATAGCAGGTGGATTGTCAAATGTATTCAGACATGCTGCCTTAAGGAAAACAAAGGGCCCTGCATGCTTCTCCTAATGTGCCCGACACTTGCAAGAAGGGGGCAACTATAGCTCTCCCAGGCAGCATTCCATTAGCAGATATCTGTAGGGAAGCTTCCTGGTCAACCCCACAAACTTAAACTTAACATTATTGTGTGGATGACCTGATCTGTTAACAAGCTCTTGTCCACTAAGTTGTGTTAAGGATATTACCAGACATCAGCATTGTCCACATGCTATCCACTGCTGTTTTGAGAGTACTGCTATACAGTCAATGCTAAGCATGTGTATCTACAGCCTAACATGATAGAAAGAAAATTGCTACTTGCCCAGTAAGCATCTGTTCATAGCTTATGGTGTTGTAGATTCACCCATCCCTAACCTCCTCCTGACACGTGCCTTTTACAGATAATCTCCAGCTTATCACCATTTCATTGTACATTGCTCTTTTGCACCATACCTTTTTGTTCATACTCCACACATCCACTCACCCACTGTACAGAAAATCTAAGATGGAGTTGGTGCCCTTGCACAATGTACCCCAAGAGCAGTCTGCATATCTCATGGCTTGAAAGACTTAAAATAAAAACAATGTGC